>NC_057806.1:361983082-361985994 GCF_018294505.1 Triticum aestivum | reverse complement strand
GAAAATCGACTGACCCAAAAGTCGATTCAGTCGAGTGAAGTGTAGCTAAATCGGAGCAACATCGCAAGCAAGAGCAAGAGCGAGAGCAGCAGCGTGAGCAAGAGCAATAGCAAGAGCAGACCAGGCAGTCGACCGAGAGCAAGAGCAGAGTAGCAGCGCGAGCGAGAGCTAAAGCAGCAGTAGCTCCTATTGATGTGGACGTCGCCGCCGAGGGAGCGACACCATGGAGGAAGTGGCCGGCGTTGCCGCCGTGGATGGAGCCGCGCCGTGTCGGCTCGGGACTGAGCGCCGGCAGCACCGTGAGATTGAATCAAGAAGAAAATGCGGAGATTAGTGTACAACCTCTTTGGTGGCGCTGATTAGGCCGCAGCTTCATCCGAGGAAACAGTGATGATGATGCTCTTCCGATGGTGCAAGTGAAGACGACGGTGTGGGAATGGAGGTGGCGCGAAAGACGAGGGGAACATCAGGGCAGCTCCTTGGAGGTGGAGGACGGGGTGGCTGAACCAGCGGGACGATGAGATCGACGACGGATCCTCATCCGGTACGGCGGATGAGGGACGTCGAAGTGTTGATGTGGATGACGTCGTCGGGGAAGAGGCTCCGGCTGGGTGGCGGATGGAGCAGGGTGTGGGGTTTCATCGCGAGTTTTCGCGGCCTCGGTGTACGAATGGGTGGGCGGATGGGATGGCAGTGGGGAACCATGGCTTAGAGACGCGCTTGTCCGAAATGTGGGGTAAGTTACGAAAGTACCCCCACCGATTTGAGGCAGTTCTTTCGGTTCAGGGGTAGCATGGGCATTTCGCGTGTCAGGGTTTCACAGGAGGTGGAAGTTTTCGCGCGCGTTGTAATTTCGGAATAGCAAGGCGCGGGTTAAGATGGAGGGAGTTGTCGGAGCACAATGAGACAAAGATATATCTTAAATATTTCGGGTTAACAAGGCGCGGGTTGAAATTTCCGGACAAGCCTAACGTGTACTGTACCAAATCAATGCGCACTACAAATGTCATTCAAAACTTTGAATTCATGTTGTTCAATTAAAATATTTCACTACGTGTATAATGCATGCAACCTACTACTCAAATGAACGTTTTAGTGCATTCCAAACGTATATACTACCGCTTCAATATGAACTAAATTTGAATTTGTTTCTCTATTTGAATAAGATCTACAGTAATGATTGTTGTGAAGTCAAAGCATTTGAATTCGTTTCTCTGTTTTAATAAGATCTTCAATCATCATTATTGTCAAGTTAAACCATCGTTTGTATATTATCTTCACAACACACCACATGATTAGTCTCGATTTACATATGAACTATGTGTACTATATGAACTCGAACTAGATTTTTTGAATCCACTTTATTTTGATTTCAAATCACATTACATTTCTAGCTCTAGCTAGATCTTCATAATCTAAACCATGTCTCATATGTATAATGTGTTTATCACATTATGTATGGTGCCCCTCCCCCTACGCCTACAAGTATTTAGATGTGAGTTGCAAACACCACACATTACCACAAATTCAAATAAAATGTGAGAATGTTCGATATATAGTATTGTTTAGATTGTTCAATATTTAGTTGTAAGCTGCAAATGCCACACATTATCACAAATTCAAATAAAATGTGAGATTGTTTGATTTATAGTATGGTTTAGATTATTCGGCATTTAGCTGTGAGTTGCAAACGCCATACATTATCACATTATGGTATAACATGTGCACAACACGTGTATCACCGCTATATTCATGCATGCAATGTTTAAAACACTATGATCTCCTATTCAAATATATGAATCCGCTTTCATATCAAATTATGATCTTTGTTAGTCTCTTACACCCACACAATCCTCTAACCTTTGTAGCTACCACTAACTTTCTCTCGTGCATGCACATGCCCTCCTCGCCCCCCTCCCTCGGCATTCTATCCACCGGGCATAGTCATTTTTTTCTTTAGGTCATTCTCCCAGAGTCTCCACAACTCCTTTCCGACATACACCGATCGATAAACCTCTCCAGCGATGCCTGCCTACAACATACACACACACACACACCTTCAATCTCCTCCTTTATGTGTCCTTGCCTCGTGTCTCTCATACGGCCAGACACACTTGTAAACTCTCGCCCCTCTTTTCATCGATCTCACAACCGCACACTCCTCCCCCTATCTAGCTAGTAGTTGGGCCTCTCGCACCACCTCCTAGCTCCATTCTCTCTGTCTATCCGTCTTGCTGGGCCTTATTTGCCTCTAACAAATGGACGTGCACCGACCGATCTCTCGCTATACATATAGCTAGCTAGGTCCTTATAACTCGTTTTTACCCACACGACAATCGATCTACCTCATTAGTTGTGTCTCTCCCTTCCTCCGACAAACAACAATTGATCTACCGATCTAGTTAGGTTTGCTTACCAAACACATGGTTCCCCTTCATCATCCATGGATGCGTCCCGACAGATCTATCACGCACAGGCACACACAGAAACACATCCCCACTCTTATTGATAACATTGTAGTTCCACCCTCAGTTTGTCTAGTAGGCCTCTTCCACCATCTTCGAGAAGCAACTCCATCACCCATCCAGCACTCTACCCCTCTCCCTCCCTCTCTTTCTCCTCTCTCTCTCTGTCCCATCATATTTCCCGTCCTTTAGTTATGTATGGATGTCGACCGATCTCCCTCAAGACATAGCTGGGTCTCTCCTTCTCAACACATATACGAGTCGTTCTACCTCTATAGTTAGGCCTCTGCCTACCCCTCCCCCACCCCCTCCCCCCCACACACACCAATACATCAAGTGCTCTAGTCATGTCTCCCTGCCACACACAAACTTGACATGTGCCCTCTAACGTTCCGGTAGGCTAGTCGCCCTATATCTTTGACTTGCACACACACACAATTTCGATGG
>NC_057806.1:361971735-361982762 GCF_018294505.1 Triticum aestivum | reverse complement strand
CGATACATCGAGCGCTCTAGTCATGTCTCCCTGCCACACACAAACTTGACATGTGCCCTCTAACGTTCCGGTAGGCTAGTCGCCCTATATCTTTGACTTGCACACACACACAATTTCGATGGCTCTCTTCATCGATCTCGCACCCACCCACTTGATCCTCTCTTCGACTCTATCGATAGCTATGACCCCTCCCTCTCTTCTCATGGATTGCCCGACCCTCTATGTATGATATGGATAGGCCTCCATTTCACACACATTGCATGCAAAATTTTGTTTGAGATGTCATCGACACATATTCCCACAAATAATTCACGAAATCAACCCCCACCCCACCCCCACCCCAAAACAAAAAACACTCACGAACGCGGTTTGTATCTCACACACACACCCATGTAGGTGGGGGGCGTGCACGAAGAGAAGAGGTGCATGCACGGCGCACGTACTCCCGTCTCTTTCCCAACCACACCCGCGCGGGTACACGGTGGAGCTCATTTCTGTACGAAAAAGGCAGCCCACGTGGTAATTTGGCACGTGTAGTAGTTTTCCACTCGGTGGAGGGAGGATCATCTACCACGGGTGAACAAACAAATTGCGACTTGATGTGTTATGTTAAAAAAAAGAGGCAAACCATGTGGGGCCTACCTTAGAGGCAAGGCTCTATACACTAGAGTACTTTTGATGTGTCTCGTCAACTCACAGAATGAGGAGAAGCTTGCTTAGTACGCCGTCTCCCCCGTTCCTAAATATAAGTCTTTGTAGAGATTTCACCATGAACCACATGCGGATGTATATAGATGCATTTTAAGTGTAGATTCATTCATTTTGTTCTGTATGTAGTGGAATCTCTACAAAGACTTATCTACTAGTAATAGCTAGCCCCCACTACTAGGAATTCTCTATCCTCTCCTTGAGCCACATCATCAAAATTGATGTAGCCGTTAGATGAAGTAAATCAGTCCATAATAGCCGTCTGATCTAGACATTGAGAGGCTCCTCACTAAGCCACATGCAAGCATGCAGAAATACCGTGGCACATGCATGTGAGTGGGTTTTAAATCACATCAACATGTCTGCATGAAAGCATGCACCAGTAGCATGCATGTAAGTGAGCTTTTAAGTCCCATTAACATGTCAAAACGAAAAATATAATCCCATTATGCAGTAGGAGTTGGCTGATCTTTTTTCCTTACGTGGGATGATCTAAATGATGATGGGAGTTTATTTAGTTTGGCTACCACATTTGTCATGCGGTTATAGAGTTTTTTTAGTTCTTTGAAATCGATAATTTTGCGCAGAGATATATACCGCTGTTCCGCGGCAATGTGCGGGGACTCATCTAGTAATATTTAGGAACAGAGGCAGTACTATGTAAAGAGTTAGGTGTCCCACGGTGATAGTGTGAGGTGGGACATGTAATCACTGAGCCTGCGTGTGTTTCACTACTCTTGCACGCCTCCGCTGTAAGAATGGAGAAAATTGTAATCTAGTAGTAGTACCTCCTTTCGCCGAAAGCGTGGGACATCTAGCAGTCCTACCACCTCAGTAATAAAGACCAATGAGCCGTCAAATCACATAGACCCAACAGTAAGTTGGACGGACAAAGCAACCATCACCCTTGCGCCAGTGAGAAGTCGCGTCCGCTCTGCCCGGGCATGAATGCGGCACCGATTCTTTAGAGCGGCGCTATCCGTTTCGGGCGGGAAGTGCGCGCGAGCGATGGAGGGGCTTTGGTGGGCCAGGCTGGTCATGAGTGGGCGTGGCAGCTGTCCGCATGTCCCTACCGGACACGCCCGGAAACGAGAGGATGCACCGACTCTCGCGGCTAAAATCGTACACTACACAACATCTCTCTGTAGGAGTAGGTCGATCTGTCGCTCTCTCTAACACACACATGTTGTTAAACACACACACACACACGCACGCACATGCACGCACCTTGGTCCCATTGCACCTTCTAACGTGACTTATTACACCTATACGGAGGGAGTAGTAAGTATACGAGATACGATGGCACACTGACTTAAGTCGAATACAAGTGCCCAAAATTTGTGTGCATGTTATAATAAGGATTCACTTAAAATAGTATGTGAGCGAACAGAGGGATCAATTGGACAGTGTTCCCGAGCAGTAGCGAGATGTGTGAGGTAAGAAACACCGCTGGCGCTTTTGATTTTTCTTATTAATTTGTTTGTTTCACCCTCTGACTGGTAGGACCCAACGTACCACGTGGAGAGAGGTAAGGTGACTAAGGCTGCATTATTTCTGCACCACTGTGGATAGTCTTACCACCAAAGCCAGATGACACGATTATGATTGAAATCCCAATGACTCCCACACACACAAAAAAACACGACATGCTTGTCACATGAATGCAGGAATGTATAAAAGGTTATTTCCCTCTCGTTGAACATAACGGGAGGGTTGTGTAGCTGGTTAGCCTGTTCGCTCATCAAACTTGAGGTCTCGGGTTCGATAACTACACTTGAGCATAATTTGTACCAGGAGGATTTCAAAATGTTTTCTAGGGTTTGCACGCTTCACACTCTCTCCAGTATATATATACACGCTGGAGCCTCAGCGCTTTTAGTTGCTCTCTTCACACTCTCTCGCCCTCTCCCGCTGGAGCCTCAACCCTTGTAGTTGCTCTCTTCACACTCTCTCTCCCACACCAGATATAAAGAAGACTTCGTTGGCCTCTCTCTCCCCTCACTGTTGCTCAAAGAGCCGACAGGATCCGTCCATCGGGAAGGGAAGGAGGCTTAACACTGACGCCGTCGGCAAGGGACTACCGGCGCAACTGTTCACTTTCCACCCAGCGGCGGCGCGGGAGGGCCTCCGACCCGTTCTTCTTTGCCGCCGTCCCGTCTCCCACTGAACCACGCCCCAAGAACCTTAAGGTATAATTTACTTACTCCACATGCATTGCTCTAGCTGCATGTATACCATGAATCTAGGACGTGATTCGGACAGGAAAGGAGTGGGGGAAAGTAGTGGGAAAAGTTGTATATAGCATGAATCTAGGACGTGGTTCAAAGAGGAAATGAAGGGGGGAAGTTGTATAGCATGAATCTAGGGCGTGGTTCAAATAGGAAAGGAATGGGGGAAAGTAGTGGGGAAAGTTGCATCGCATAAATCTAGGAAGTGGTTCAAAGAGGAAAGGAAGGGGTGAAAGTACTAGTTCAAAAAGGAAAGGAAGGGACAAGGCTGTAGAGTTTGAGCAGGACTAGATTTGCTGCGCTCACATAGGGAAAGGTGTCTAAAGATAACAAAACTGGGACCAACACAAATATGCTCCTTGGTTGTTTGTTCTTTGTTGCAATAGACTGTGCATGACCACAGTACATCGGTAGATGCACATGGTGCTGGTGTGTCCACTGTCCCGTGCAACTCATTAGCTGTTGTTAATCTAAGGCCCTGTTTGGTTAAAAACTCCCTAGTCCCTACCTGCTTGGTTCCAGGGACTAACACATGGACTAGAGGTTATTAAATGACATGCTAAAAGACCATGTTACCCCAAGTAATGAACTAATAGAGACAAGGTGCGATGCGTGGCAGAGGCAACTGTTGGAAAAAGTCCCAAAAAGACTCCCTCAGGGTCTTCTTTCTTTAGTACCAAATGCCCACTTTTAGTCCCTAAAAGTCCCTCATGTTTGGTTTAGATGGGACTGACACGGAGCTTTTTTAGTCCTTACACCAAAATGTCCCTGTAAACAAACACCCTCTGATAATGCCGCTGTAAAATTGATGCAATGCCACAGTTAAAAGCAAATTACATGTTTAATGAATTTTATTGTTAATATAATCTCCATGTTAATATTAATCAATGCCATCGTTTGAGAAATGCTACTGTCTTGCTTTCTTTCCCATTTAGATAAGGTAGATGCTTCTTTTTGTTGGCTTCTGTGTCATCCACCGTTATTGACCACTAACTGTTTCCTTTGCAGCTCTGTGTAAACAGGGTTATCTACTTCACCTCGTTGCCATTGTGACCTTTTGTTGCACTGCACAAAACACTTTTGTTTTAAGAGTGTTTTGTGCAGTCAACCAAAATGTCACACTGACAATGTTGCGTGATTGCTTGATCTTAGTGGAACTGCACAAGAGGAGATCTTACTTCCTATCCGTTAAGGCGAATTTGGTTCAGATCTTCTTCTTGTGAGTTGTTTGAA
The DNA here is from genome assembly GCF_018294505.1 of Triticum aestivum. Taxonomy (NCBI): domain Eukaryota; kingdom Viridiplantae; phylum Streptophyta; class Magnoliopsida; order Poales; family Poaceae; genus Triticum; species Triticum aestivum. Next base: position 361,978,593 of record NC_057806.1, on the reverse strand, counting down.
TTCCGCATCATGAGAGGTCAGTACTAGCCTTCTTTCACATGATTCTGCAGTGTGCTTTCATATGTTGTGCTACTTGTACGATAATGTTGCTTGATTTTAGTGAACTGCACAAATGGATACAAGACTTCCAATCTATATGTGCACCATAATATCCCATTGAGGTAAGATAAGGATATTTCACAACTGATGGCCTGTATTTAGCCACTTTCATCAGAGAATTAAGTTTAGTACTATACTTGTGCTCCCTAATTGACATGCCAAATATTACATTGAAGGCAAAGCTTGTCTGTTATTGAACCAAGTGATGAAGGGGAAGAACAGGCGGAAGAAAAACAAAAATCAACTCCCGATGCTGTAATGAAGCACTGGAACTGTGATGACACAAGTAATGATATAGTTTTGCATCTTAATTTATTGCTATGGCTGGAACGAGCAATTTTTTTGCCACTGATTTGATGCCACTCTTAATGTAATATGTAATTATCTCTACTTGTGCAAACAGGGATCTTCTTTGAAGATACCATATATTTTAGTGGAACTGCACAAGAAGATGTTGGAAACATTAAACTAATCGAGGAGTATATAGTAAGCATGGCCACCACCGTAGATAGCAACAGATGGTTCCGGAGAAGTGCTTCATCTGTATGCTCTACACAATAAGCCTCCTGACAAAGGTTGGTACTTGCCCACTGATTTCATCCATATGATTGAGCTTTGTCATCTCTATTGGTGGTGTGCTACTGTTTAGATACTTTCATGAAAAAGTGGTATTGTCCTTGAGAAGTGCTTCATCTGTGTTGTTTTAAATATTTCCTTTCCTTTTCTTCGAGCAAACAGGATGCTAGCATTTAGTAGTCCTCTTGTCTTTGCACAACATGATCATCTTCCTCTGAAGAAGAATATGGAGTACGTGAAGTGACTAGTTCCGATTATGCCAGGATGAAGAAGCCCTGTCTATCTTCTCATCAGATGGAGCACTTGAAGGATGGTTACATTACTCCCCACAAGACCAAACTAACCTCAGCTCAGAAGGACTGACAAATCTCCATTTTTTGCTGTGATGCACGAGTACAATGTTGTTCTAGGATTCTTTCTGGTGAGTTCCATTTTTCTAAAAGTGTGCTCTACATGGACCATGTGTGTGCCTGTTGAAACTATCAATTCATAGTACAGTTTGCTTTATACTAATCACTTTTTTGTATTTGTGCAAACAGGGGTGCTCAGCTTGATTTCAATGGGAACTACACAAAATGTTCATGAATACATAGAATCATTCATTTCCACCACAAGAAAGGAGGTGCCGATAAGTTCAAGGCGTTGCAACATATAAGGGCGAAATCATACAAGCTACACGCGAATTTGGTTGATTTTGGTGGAACTGCACAAAAAGAATAGCTGGTTTATTTAGCACGAGGTGCCATGTCAATGTCCAAACTGATGGAAAACCCTGCCCATTCCACAATCATAGGCATTTGATATTTTGGAATGGGACAACCTTGTCAAATTTTGCTCATTAATTTTAGCAAGACATGCGTTTGATATTTTCGAATGGGACGCCCTTTGCTGTCAGCAGCGTCGATCAATTTTTTTCTTTATTCTTTAGTTGTGAAGTAAATATTGCCTCTAACATGTGAGTCGCTGAGATGCATAATCATCGATTGTTTTGAATGTTCTCTATGAATTGCCACGCCTGTGTGTTTGATTGCAATGTACAGAAACGCTAAAAAGCTGCTCAAACTCTTTGTACTCCTTCTGTTCCTTTTTACTTCGCACATTGTGAAAGTGCATACTTTTTTGTATAAGATTGGTCAAAGTAGAGATACTTTGACTGCAGACAAAACTTGTATGCAGACTAGAAAGGATCGGAGGGAGTACATGTGAAACTGCTGCAAACGAGGTGATCACCCTGGGAATAATGCTAGTATGTATTGTTTTGCATGTTCATCCAATGCCAGTGATTCAGGAATTTGAACTAATCGAAATAAATTCATTCATACACGGTCGGATTTCATATAAACATGCCGGATTTCATTACATTTCATACATTCTTCAACTAAAAAGGGGTGCGCTGGAGGTATAATTAATTAACCGAAGCTACCCACCTGTGTCTCGCTGAGCCGAACAGAAGCTTCAGTGACTTAACTGCAGGTGCAGTTGCATAGCTGACATGTGGCCTGTTGGGCCCATATATCAGTCAGCCAACTGCACCAGCAGTTAAGTAGAAGCAGCATTCTTTTCCAGCGCAGCTCTCTGACTCCATGTCATCGCCAAGAAGCTAACCGGCCATCAATGGTCAACCTGCCTGGCTTGGCTTCAACCGGAGGGTAGCAGCGGTGACCTTACTTGGACTCGAGCAGCGGCAACCTACCGTGTTCTACTCTTCCTCGTTTTCTGTGTGGTGCGGCCTCATTGGTAGCGGGGCGGGGCCTCGGTGGAGCCGGCGATGTCCTCTGTCTCGTTGCCGGCGGGCGGCGCCTCAGCGGAGCGGTGGAAATCCTCCCCCACGTTGCCGGCAGGGTGGGGCCTTGACTGAGCCGGCGATGTCCTCTGCCTCGTTGTTGGCGGGGCGGGGCCTTGGCGGAGCCGGCGGTGTCCTCTGCCTCATTGTTGGCACCGCGGGGCCTCGGCGGAGCAGGGCCTCATCGACGCCAGCGGAGCGGGAACTCGTCGGAGCCGATGGTGTCCTCTGCCTCGTTGTTGGCGCCGCGGGGCCTCGACAGAGCAGGGCCTCAGCGACGCCAGTGGAGCGGGGACTCATTGGAGTCGGCATTGTCCTCTGCCTCGTCCTCGGTCTCGCCAAATAGCGCCTCACCCGCTTCATCGCCCTCTTTGCTAGCCTCTTTGTAGGCGGGCGCAGCCTCCGCCACCTGCATGTGGTACCGCCAGCGCTCGAGGAGGCCCTTGCGGGCGGAGCGGTACGAGTTGAGCAGCGCCTCCTGGAGGAGATTGTGGTTGTAGGTGGCGTCGGAATGCGCCTCCCGGAACTGCTCCTCACGCATCTGCCTCACCCTGTCCATATATTGGGCACGGGCCTCGCCAATGGTCATGGTGCAATGCACCGGCGAGGATGGCGCAGAGGAGGGGGTTGGCGCCGGATCGTCGACTACCATGTTCTCCATTGGGACGTCATCGTCCTCCAGCTGCCTACTGGCCAGCCAGTCGGCAGCAATGGCTGCCATCTCCTTGTGGTCTGTCGTCCGCCCGTCCCGAAGAGCGTTGGAGCACGAGGAAGCCATGGTGGGCAGTAGTGGTGTGGACAGGAGAAAGGGAACGGATGCGGATGACTGCAGCTATGGCCAGTGCAGTAGTTTATATAGCAATGGCAACCACGTGTCATTAATGTGGGCGGTAGATGGACGGACGGACGGCACTTGTGTCGTTTGAAGGCGGAGCAATCGCCTGCACCTGGAAGCGGGGTGGGCGGCGCTGACTGTTTCGGGCGGAAAGCACGCACGTGCGAGGAGATGACTTTACTTGGAGAGGATGCCAATGGGGACCCACCAGGTCCATAGCCTCACGTACGCAAGTTCCTCCTTATATATATATAATTTATTTTGCTTCCTCCTGGTTTCCTGACATCACGGTCCCACACCATTGTCAACCTATGTAGTACTCCGTCCTTTCCGGTTTATAGGGCTTATCTCAAAATTTTAGTTTTTCCATTTTTTAAGGCTCAATTTGGTTGTTCCCCATCACATGTTTAGACTTCAAGGTGCAGTAAATCATTGCATGCAAGTATTAAGAGAAAACTGACCAATGCATGCACTTTATGCATGCATGCATTGCAATTAATGCATTCGTAAACATAATTTTTTGAGGAAAACAAGAGCATTAATTGGGTGCTTTTGCAAACTACAAAAAATATTCCACCACTCATCATCTACCTTGGTTGGTGAGATTTTTGAATTGAGCCTTATAAACCGGAAAGGAGGGAGTAGTCAATAAACGAGAGAATTGCACAAGAAGCAGCCGACAGCTGGGACCAAGCAGCTCGAGCAGTATTTGTGTTTTTGAGGTGTGAGCACTGCAGATTTTTTGATGTTTAGCCCAGATATTAATTTTTCTCCTTTGAATAACAACGAAAACATCGCTGTAGGTATTAACTGGGAGGGCTGTGGCCCGTCTAGCCCAGGCCAGATATCGAGCCCAGATATTAATTTTTTCAAGCTGAAAATGGCTAGCCCAGCTATACTTTTTTTTAGGAATACCCAGGCAAGGTCAAGTTGTTATCCGCCCCGCTGGGTTGCAAATCTTTCCTAGGAGGGATGCATTAGGTTTAACAAGAAAATGGGCTTTAAGAAATAATAAATGGAATGTAATTATAAAAACTGGGCAGTAACTATAAAAAAATGCACCAAACACGTGATTACTTTATAAAATATTATTTTTGGATATTGAAAATTTGAATTTCATTAATTGTTGCGAGCGCAATATTTCGTTGGATTTTTACGTAATATAAATTTATATTGAAATTGTATTTAATCTGACTAGAAATTTCAGGATAAAAATATTTCGGATCCCATCAAAATGTGGGAAATTTTATTGAATTTTGTTTTGAACGGTTGGTTGAAATGGGCTGTACTCTTAACAAACTGTAAATGGGCTGTAGTAAATTCCATTAGAATTCAAAAATGGGCTACACATTCTTACAAATCTCAAATGGGCTATCAGTTCTCTGTCACACACTTCTGGCCTTACTAAGTTGACGCGTCCCCTAAAAAAATAGAGTTGACGCGTATGCAAGGCTTTGTCAACTTATAGTCAACACACGGTTCTAGCAGAAGTGGCCGTTGGATGTCCATCCAACGAATGCCGTGCTTCTTCTTCAATCTCAGATATTCTAGCTTCACCCGCCTAAAAAATGACCCCCCTGACATCTGGGGTGCACCGTCTCGGAAGCTGACCTGTGGGCCTACTAAGTTGACATACCAAGGGCTTTGTCAACTTAGTCAATATAAACGATTCTAGCTGTAGTGACTGTACAATGTCCATCCAGCGGCCATCGTGCTTCTTCAACCTCTGGTCTTCTTGCTCCAGCCGCCCAAAGCAGCGTCGGTCGTGCCGCCTGCTCCTGCCTCCCATGGCCGGCTGTGCTGCCGCGGAGGCCTCACCGCCCCCTACTACTCCCACTGTTGGCCAGGCCATCCCTCCACTCACCCACACCCCTTGTTATTCTGCGGCGACGGCAGCGCAGCCAAACCAGTGAACCCTCGTACTCCTCTCCGCGTGTGCATCCACTGCCGCGTCTTCCCTGGCTCCGCGTCGTCCCATTCCTAGGCATCACCGTCGTCCACCGCCGTGGTGCTCTTGGCGCGGTGTGGTCAACGTGGTCAAGGAACGACTTCCATTGGACGTGGACTGTACGTGGAGAGGCTGACAGCTGGGTCCACGGCAGCCGCAAGGAAGTGCCTCCTTATTACGCGCAAAATAATTATTCCTCCACCTGACAGCGGGGACCCACCAGATGGGCCACCGTATTTCGTGAAAAAATGATTCGCCCCCTGACTGCTGGGACCCACGAGCTACATCTTCGCACGCAAGGAGGTGCGTTCAAAAAAAAACGATTCATCCTGCTGACTGCTGGGACCCACCAGCTACATCTTCGCATGCAAGGAAGTGCGTCCGAAAAAAACCGATTCGCCCCCCGACTGCTGGGACCCACCAGCTACACCTTCGCACGCAAGGAAGTCTGTCCGGGCATAGAAAAATGATTCGCCCCCCTGACTGCTGGGACCCAGCAACTACACCTCCGCACGCAAGGAAGTGCGTCTGGGAAAAAAAATGATTCGCCCCCCTAACTGCTGGGACCCAGCAGCTACATCTTCACAGGCAAGGAAGTGCCTGACAGTCGGGACCCACCTAGTCGAAGCGTACGTAGCGTTGTCATTCTGGTTGCGAACGTGTACGTACATACTGGTCGATGTAGAGGCGCGCACGTGTCGTAGTAGAGGCGCGCACGTAGCATGTACACGTACGTACATCGGCCAGGGTGCAAGAAAGAAAATACGGCCACATATGTGTACATACAGGCAGGGTCTCAGACGCCTACTCGCGCATACGTATGGCCAGGGCTCCTGTACATGGCTGGGTCGGAACGGAGAAACATCATCGTCTTCGTGTTCATGGGGAGGCAACGGAATGCGTCGTGTTCATGGGGAGGCAACGGAATGTGTCGTGTTCATGGGGAGGCAACGGAATGCGTCGTGTTCTTCAGGAGGCAACGGAATGCATCATCTTCATCGGGAGGCAACGGAACACGTGGGAGCCAACCGGCTGGGTCGGAACGGAATGCGTGGTCGTGTTCATCGGGAGGGCTTGGATGGAACAGGCGATGGAAACGAGGCCTGGCGTACCGTAGAACGGAGGAAACGGACCTCGTATGGTCGAAACGGGGGTCCTGTTGATCGGGAGGGGTGTGGCGTACCGCAAAATGGAGGAAACGGACCTCCTACGGTCGAAACGGGATCCTGTTGATCGGGAGCGGTGTGGCTTACCACAAAACGGACGAAACGGACCTCCTACGGTCGAAACGGGGGTCCTGTTCATCGGGAGGGGTGTGGCGTACCGCAAAACGGGACTCCACGGGATACTATTCATCTCCACCGTCGGCCTCCTCCAGCCTCCACGGGCTACCGTCGACCTCCTCTAGCCTCCACGGGCTCCTGTTCATCCAGCCTCCACCACGCGCTACTCCACCGGCTACTGTTCAACCACCCCTCCACCATCTACTGTTCATCCAGCCCTCCACACCACGAGGTCCTGTTCAACCACCCCTCCACGGGCACCCCTCCACCGTCTACTATTCATCCAGCCCTCCACACCATGGGGTCATGTTCATCCAGAGGCAACGCCACCGCT
>NC_057806.1:361949060-361971386 GCF_018294505.1 Triticum aestivum | reverse complement strand
AGCGAAGGAATCGCTCGATCGGGTTCAGTTAACAGCCATCGATCGATCGCTCAGGTTCAGTAACGCGTAGCCTACAGTGCAATCGCTCGGGTTCAGTTAGAGCCAACGCCTCGCACACACGCGCGTACGTGTACAAGAGAAATGCGCATCGCTCGGCCCCCGACCTCCCACCGTAACCGGGAACTCCCTGAAATTTTCCTCGCCCTCGCTTCTACCATGGTTTTTTCCATCATGGACGGCCCAAAGAATGTCATGCGGCTGCGTCTCCGGCCCGCCCAGGATGAAAAGCCGATTTTCTGTCATGATTTTTTGTCATAAAAGTAGGAGCCCACCACATCTATGATGATACCGGGTTTTGTCACAATTATCATCATAGAAGTGTCATATCTATGACAGAAATTTTTTTCGTTCGGCCCAAAATGTCACGGATGTGTCTTTTTTTGTAGTGTCGAGTCCGTGAGCTATATATAATAAAGATTAGTGTTGAGTCAAGGGCTTGATTATTTTGCCATAATCTTGAGTGAATAAAAGAAAAGAGAAAAGAATAAAAAGAAATAAAAGAGATCATATGGATCTTATGGAGAGTAATGAGCTCACATAGAAAGAGTATGATGAATAAAAGTTGTTGAGAGTTGACAAACATAGTTTTGGTCATCATTGCAATTAATAGGAAGTAATAAAGAAAGAGAGGTCTTCACATATAAATACACTATCTTGGACATCTTTTATGATTGTGAGCACTTATTAAAATATGACATGCTAAAGAGTTGACGTTGGACAAGGAAGACAACATAATGGGTTATGTTTTCTTACATCTGAGATAAATTATATTGTCATGGATCATCCAACATGATTGAGCTTGCCTTTCCCCCTCATTCTAGCCAAATTCTTTGCACCAAGTAGAGATACTACTTGTGCTTCCAAACACCCTTAAACCAGTTTTGCCATGAGAGTCCACCATACCTACCTATGGATTGAGTAAGATCCCTCAAGTAAGTTTTCATCGGTGCAAGCAATAAAAATTTGCCCATTAAATATGTATGACTTATTAGTGTGGGAGAAAATAAGCTTTATATGATCGTGTGATATGGAAGAAATAAAAGCGATAGACTGCATAATAAAGGTCCATATCACAAGTGGCAATACAAAGTGACGTTCTTTTGCATTAAGATTTTGTGCATCCAACCATAAAAGCGCATGACAACCTCTGCTTCCCTCTGCGAAGGGCCTATCTTTTACTTTTATCTCCTACCTTGCATAAGAGTCATGGTGATCTTCACCCTTCCTTTTTAAATTTTATCTTTTGGCAAGCACAACATGTTGGAAAGATCCTGGTATATATGGCTAATTGGATGTGAGTTTTCATGAACTATTATTGTTGACATTACCCTTGAGGTAAAACGTTGGGAGGCAAAACTATAAGCCCCTATCTTTCTCTGTGTCCGATTAAAACTCCATACCCAAAAGTATTGCGTGAGTGTTAGCAATTGTGAAAGACTATATGATAGTTGAGTATATGGACTTGCTGAAAAGCTCTTATATTGACTCTTTCCTATGTTATGATAAATTGCAATTGCTCCAATGACTGAGATTATAGTTTGTTAGTTTTCAATGAAGTTTATGATTCATACTTGAAATTGTGATTTAATTGTTACTCTAGCATAAGAGATCATATGACAAGAATTATATAAGTTGTTGTTCTAAGAATGATCATGACGCCCTCATGTCCGTATTTTTATTTTTATCGACACCTCTATCTCTAAACATGTGGACATATTTTTCGATTTCGGCATTCGCTTGAGGACAAGCGATGTCTAAGCTTGGGGGAGTTGATACGTCCATTTCGCATCATGCTTTTATATCGATATTTATTGCATTATGGGCTGTTATTACACATTATGTCACAATACTTATGCATATTCTCTCTTAATTTACAAGGTTTACATAAAGAGGGAGAATGCCAACAGCTGTGATTCTGGGCTGGAAAAGGAGCAAATATTAGAGACCTATTCTGCACAGCTCCAAAAGTCTTGAAACTTCACGAAAGTCATTTTCAGACTATATAAAAAATACTGAGCGCAAGAAGTTCCGGAGGGGGGCCACACCCTGCCCACGAGGGTGGGGGCGCGCCCCCTGCCTCATGGGCCCCCTGGTGGCCCTTCGATGCCCATCTTCTGCTATATGGAGTCTTTCGATGAGGAAAAAATCATAAGCCAGCTTTCGGGACGAGACTCCGCCGCCACGAGGCGGAACCTTGGCGGAATCAATCTAGGGCTCCGGCGGAGCTGTTCTGCCGGGGAAACTTCCCTCCGGGAGGGGGAAATCATCGCCATCGTCATCACCAACGATCCTCTCATCGGGAGGGGGTCAATCTCCATCAACATCTTCACCAGTACCATCTCCTCTCAAACCCTAGTTCATCTCTTGTATCCAATTCTTGTCTCGAAGTCCGAGATTGGTACCTGTGGGTTGCTAGTAGTGTTAATTACTCCTTGTAGTTGATGCTAGTTGGTTTATTTGGTGGAAGATCATATGTTCAGATCCTATATGCATATTAATAACCCTTTGATTATGAACATGAATATGCTTTGTGAGTAGTTACGTTTGTTCCTGAGGACATGGGAGAAGTCTTGCTATTAATATTCATGTGAATTTGGTATTCGTTCGATATTTTGATGAGATGTATGTTGTCTCTCCTCTAGTGGTGTTATGTGAACGTCGAATACATGACACTTCACCATTATTTGGGCCTAGAGGAAGGCATTGGGAAGTAATAAGTAGATGATGGGTTGCTAGAGTGATAGAAGCTTAAACCCTAGTTTATGCGTTGCTTCGTAAGGGGCCGATTTGGATCCACATGTTTCATGCTATGGTTAGGTTTACCTTAATACTTTTGTTGTAGTTGAAGATGCTTGCAATAGAGGTTAATCATAAGTGGGATGCTTGTCCAAGTAAGGACAGTACCCAAGCACCGGTCCACCCACATACCAAATTATCAAAGTACCGAACGCGAATCATATGAACGTGATGAAAACTAGCTTGATGATAATTCCCATGTGTCCTCGGGAGCGCTTTTCTTTATATAAGAATTTGTCCAAGCTTGTCCTTTGCTACAAAAGGGATTGGGCCACCTTGCTGCACTTTATTTACTTTTGTTACTTGTTGCTCGTTACCAATTATCTTTTCACAAAACTATATGTTACCTATAATTTCAGTGCTTGCAGAGAATACCTTCCTAAAAATCGCTTATTATTTCCTTCTGCTCCTCGTTGAGTTCGACACTCTTACTTGTCAAAAGGACTACGATAGATCCCCTATACTTGTGGGTCATCACAATACCGTTTTCACTCACTTTTATCATTTGTTACCTTGTTGTTTTCATATTTTCAGATTACAAAAACCTATATCTACCATCCATATTGCACTTGTATCACCATCGCTTCACCGAACTAGTGCACCTATACAATTTACCATTGTATTGGTGTGTTGGGGACACAAGAGACTCTTAGTTATTTGGTTGCAAGGTTATTTGAGAGAGACCATCTTCATCCTACGATTCCCACAGATTGATAAAGCTTAGGTCATCCAGTTGAGGGAAATTTGCTACTGTCCTACGAACATCCGCACTTGGAGGCCCAACAACGTCTACAAGAAGAAGGTTGTGTAGTAGACATCAAGCTCTTTTCTGGCACCGTTGCCAGGGAGGTTAGCGATTGAAGGTATATCTTTAGATCTTGCAATCGAATCTTTTTGTTTCTAGTTTTATCACTAGTTTAGTCTATAAAAGAAAACTACAAAAAATGGAATTAAGGTTGCCGCATATGCTTCATCTTTTTAATGTCTTTCGTGAAAATAAGGATTCCAATAATTGTGCAAAGTGTTAGAATAAGAATGTATTAAAATGTTTAGCACTAAATCTTTGGATGATGAGCATGATTTCAATGTTGTTAGTATGAATTCTTTTAATATCCCTGATGCTAATGATATGCAAAGCCACAAGCTTGGTGATGGTATGTTTGATGAAGATGATATTTTTTGTCCCCCAAGTTTTGATGAGCAAATTTATTACTCCCTCCATTTTTATATACAAGGACACAAACTCAAATTACAGGTACCAAGATAAAAGTTAATGCATGCTTTACATGCCAATTTGTTTTCTCGATTACCGGGTTAATTAATAGGGTGCATGCACATTAGAGGAAATTGAGTGGTCAGGAGGGAGGAAGTAGTTGAGCGTGTCATTATCATCCACTACATGCATGCTAGTAATTAAACCATGGGTTACTAGTACGAGATAACATCATTAATATTTGCCTCGATTACTGTTGCTGGCCTTGTATAGATGCAAAATGTGTTTTTCATAGTGGCCTTGTATACAAAAATGGAGGGAGTATGATGAAAGCATCCCTCCTATCTATGATGATTATTGTGATGACACGTATTCTATAAAGAATAATGATGTCCATGAAACTTGTCATCATGATTTTAACTTTCAATTGGATTAAGCCTCACATGATAGTTATTTCGTTGAGTTTGCTCCCACTATTATTGATGAGAATAGATTTGCTTATGTGGAGAGTAATAAAATTTATATGCTTGTTGATCATGAAAAGAATGATTTATGTGATGATTATATTGTTGAATTCATTCACAATGCTACTGAAAATTACTATGAGGGAGGAACATATGCTTGTAGGAATTGCAATAATATCAAGTTTTCTCTCTATGTGTTGAAAATCTTGAAGCTATGCTTGTTTTGCTTTCCTGTGCTAGTTGATTCTTGTTCCCATAAGTTGTTTGCTCACAAAATCCCTATGCATAGTAAGTGGGTTAGGCTTAAATTTTCTAGTTATATTCTTCAATATTCTCTCTTTATATTTCAAATCTTATCTTTGATGTGAGCATCATTGAAATCATCATGCCTAGCTAGAAAGACATTAAAGAAAAGCGCTTGTTGGGAGACAACCCAACATTTATACCTACTGTTTTTGTGTGTCCACATGATTAAGCTATTGTATTAATCATGTTTTGTAGCTTTTATTTCAATAAAGTGCCAAGTAATACCTTTGGGATGATCTATGGTGATAGTTGATTTAATCTTGCTAAAAAGCAGAAACTTTTGCGCCTAGGAGATTAGTTTTTATTTTCAACAAAAGCGCGATCAAATACTGATTATTTTTGCATAGGATTAATAAAAAATTTTCCTAGGACTTCCTAATTTCTCAGGATTTTTGGAGATACAGAAGTATTCGAGAGTTACAGATTACTACAGACTGTTCTCTTTCTGACAGATTCTGTTTTTGATGCATAGTTTGCTTGTTTTCTAGTTTCTATGGCTTATATTGCTTAATATAAATTGTAGAAATGATATGGTACATTAGGCATCATGTGGGAAAAATTATAAATCTTTACTTGACAGTACCTAAGTGGTGATTTGCTTTCTTATACTAACGGAGCTTACTAGTTTTCTGTTGAGTTTTGTGTTGTGAAGTTTTCAAGTTTTGAGTAAAGTTTTGATGGACTACGGAATAAGGAGTGGCAAGAGCCTAAGCTTGGGGATGCCCAAGGCACCCCCAAGGTAATATTCAAGGAAACCAAGAGCCTAAGCTTGGTGGCCCCGGATGGCATCCCCTCTTTCGTCTTTGTTCATCGGTAACTTTACTTGAGGCTATATTTTTATTCACCACATGATATGAGTTTTGCTTGGAGCGTCATTTTGTTTTATTAGGATTTTCTTGCTGTTATTTAGAGTAATGTTTTTCATCTTTTAGTTCAATAAAAGGGTCAAGTATAGCCTTTACCATCTTATTTTGCAAGTCCATATGTTGCTGTTTTAAAAACAGAAAGTTTGATGTTATGTTTTGAGTATTTGTGAATAGTCAGAACATGATAAAATCTTCAAACTTTTACACAATCAGCAACAACAAATTATCTACAGTTTGGTAATTTTTCAGAATTTTTGGAGTTAAATAAGTATGATTACTCTTGCATTCTTTACAGACTGTTCTGTTAGACAAATTGCTGTTATGTTTGGCTTGTTTGCATATGTTTGCTTGTTTAATGATTCTAATTGAGGATAGGACTATTTAATATGCAGAGGCATTTAGTATGAAATGTAAAATAATAATTTTAGTGATTTGCTAAAGTAGAGAATGATAAGGTTTAGCATGGATTTATACTAACTTATCTCACGAGTTCTTGTTGAGTTTTGTGTGGATGAAGTTTTTAAGATTTAGAGAAACCGTGATATGAAAGGAATTAAGGAGACACAAAAGCTCAAGCTTGGGGGTGCCCAAGGCATCCCTAATTAATATTTCAAGAAGTCTCAAGCATGTAAGCTTGGGGATGCCCCGGTAGGCATCCCACCTTTCTTCTTCAACAACTATCGGTTAGTTTTGGTTGAGCCTAAGTTTTTGCTTCTTCACATGATATGTGCTATCCTTGCAATGTTATTTTATTTTGTTTTGCTTGCTGTTTGAATAAAGTACTTAAGATCTGAAATTTTATTTATGAGAAGGAGTCTTCACATAGTTACATAATCATTCAACTACTCATTGTGCTTCGCTTATATCTTTTGGAGTAGTTTGTCGTTTGCTCTAGTGCTTCACTTATATCTTTTTAGAGCATGGCGGTAGTTCTATTTTGAATAAATTTTTGAACTCTCATGCTTCACTTATATCATTTTGAGAGTCTCTAAACAGCATGGTAGTTTGCTTTGGTTATGAATTTAGTCCTAATATGATAGGCATCCAAGAGGGATATAATAAAAACTTTCATATAAAGTGCGTTGTATACTATGAGAAGTTTGATTCTTTATGATTGTTTTGAGATATGAAGATGGTTATATTAGAGTCATGCTAGTGGAGTAATTGTGGATTCTAGAAATACTTGTGTTAAGGTTCGTGAGTCCCGTAGCATGCACGTATGGTGATCCGTTATGTGACGAAGTTGGAGCATGAGATATTTTTTGATTGTCTTCCTTATGGGTGGCGGTCGGGGACGAGCGATGGTCTTTTCCTACCAATCTACCCCCCTAGGAGCATGCGCGTAGTACTTCATTTTGATAGCTAATAGACTTTTGCAAGAAGTATGTGAGGTCTTTATGACTACTGTTGAGTCCATGGATTATACACACTCTCATCCTTCCATCATTGCTAGCCTCTCTAGTACCGCGCAACTTTCACCGGTACCATAAACCCACCATATATCTTCCTCAAAAAAGCCACCATACCTACCTATTATGGCATTTCCATAGCCATTCTGAGATATATTGCCATGCAACTTTCCACCATTTTGCTTATTATGAGACGCTTCATCATTGTCATATTGCTTTGCATGATCATGTAGTTGACATTGTATTTGTGGCAAAGCCACCGATCATAATTCTTTCATACATGTCACTCCCGATTCATTGCACATCCCGGTACACCGCCGGAGGCATTCATATAGAGTCATATTTTGTTCTAAGTATCGAGTTGTAATCCTTGAGTTGTAAGAAAATAAAAGTGTGATGATTATCATTATTAGAGCATTGTCCCATGTGCGGAAATAAAAAAAGATGCCAAAGAAGCCAAACAAAAAAAGAGAAAAAGAGAGAAGGGACAATGCTACTATCCTTATTCCACACTTGTGCTTCAAAGTAGCACCATGATCTTCATGATAGAGAGTCTCTTATTTTGTCACTTTCATATACTATTGGGAATTTTCATTATAGAACTTGGCTTGTATATTCCAACGATGGGCTTCCTCAAATGCCATAGGTCTTCATGAGCAAGCAAGTTGGATGCACACCCACTTAGTTTCTTTTTGAGATTTCATACACTTATAGCTCTAGTGCATCTGTTGCATGGCAATCCCTACTCACTCACATTGATACCTATTGATGGGCATCTCCATAGCCCATTGATATGCCTAGTTGATGTGAGACTATCTCCTTCTTTTTGTCTTCTCCACAACCAACGTCTATTCAACCTACAATGTTATGTCCATGGCCCACGCTCATGTATTGCGTGAAAGCTGAAACGGTTTGAGAACATCAAAAGTATGAAACAATTGCTTGGCTTGTCATCGGGGTTGTGCATGATTTGAATATTCTGTGTGATGAAGATGGAGCATAGCCAGACTATATGATTTTGTAGGGATAAACTTTCTTTGGCCATGTTATTTTGAGAAGACATAATTATTTTGTTAGTATGCTTGAAATATTATTGTTTTTATGTCAATATTAAACTTTTGTTTTGAATCTTATGGATCTGAATATTCTTGCCACAATAGAGAAGATTACATTGATTAATATGTTAGGTAGCATTCCACATCAAAAATTCTATTTTTATCATTTACCTACTCAAGGACGAGCATGACTTAAGCTTGGGGATGCTTGATACGTCTCCAACGTATCTATAATGTTTGATTGTTCCATGCTATTATATTATCCATCTAGGATGTTTTATATGCATTTATATGCTATTTTATATTATTTTTGGGACTAACCCATTAACCTAGAGCCCAGTGCCAGTTTCTGTTTTTTTTCCTTGTTTTTGAGTTTTTGAGAAAAGGAATACCAAACGGAGTCCAATTGACGTGCCAATTTTTGATAATTTTTTATGGACCAAAAGAAGCCCCCAAAGTGAAAGAGTAGGGCCAGAAGAGTCCCGAGCCATCCACGAGGGTGGAGGTCGTGCCCTACCCCCTGGGCTCGCCCCCTATCTCGTGGATGACTCAGAGACCCCCCTGACGTGAGACCGACGCCAAAAATTCCTATAAATATAGAAACCCCCGAAAAGAAACCTAGATCGGGAGTTCCGCCGCCGCAAGCCTCTGTAGCCGCCAAAAACCAATCGGGTCCCTGTTCCGATACCCTGCCGGAGGGGGGAATCATCACCGGTGGTCATATTCATCATCACAATGCTCTCCTTGACAAGGAGGGAGTAGTTCACCCTCGGGGCTGAGGGTATGTACTAATAGCTATGTGTTCGATCTCTCTCTCTCTCTCTCGTATTCTTGATATGGCACGATCTTGATGTACCGCGAGCTTTGCTATTATAGTTGAATCTTATGATGTTTCTCCCCCTCTATCTCCTTGTGATGAATTGAGTTTTCCCTTTGAAGTTATATTATCGGATTGAGTCTTTAAAGATTTGAGAACACTTGATGTATGTCTTGCATGTGCTTATCTGTGGTGACAATGGGATATTCACGTGATCCACTTGATATATGTTTTGGTTATCAACTTGCGAGTTCCGTTACCTTGTGAACTTATGCATAGGGGTTGGCACACGTTTTCGTCTTGACTCTCCGGTAGAAACTTTGGGGCACTCTTTGAAGTTCTTTGTGTTGGTTGAGTAGATGAATCTGAGATTGTGTGATGCATATCGTATAATCATACCCGCGGATACTTGAGGTGACATTGGAGTATCTAGGTGACATTAGGGTTTTGGTTGATTTGTGTCTTAAGGTGTTATTTTACTATGAACTCTAGGGCTGTTTGTGACACTTATAGGAATAGCCCAACGGATTGTTCGGAAAGAATAACTTTGAGGTGGTTTCGTACCCTACAATAATCTCTTCGTTTGTTCTTGCTATTAGTGACTTTGGAGTGACTCTTTGTTGCATGTTGAGGGATTGTTATATGATCCAATTATGTTATTATTGTTGAGAGAACTTGCACTAGTGAAAGTATGAACCCTAGGCCTTGTTTCAATGCGTTGCAATACCGTTTTCGCTCACTTTTATCATTAGTTACCTTGCTGTTTTTATATTTTTCAGATTACAAAAACCTATATCTACGATCCATGCATATTGCACTTGTATCACCATCTCTTCGCTGAACTAGTGCACCTATACAATTTACCATTGTATTGGGTGTGTTGGGGACACAAGAGACTCTTTGTTATTTGGTTGCAGGGTTGTTTGAGAGAGACCATCTTCATCCTACGCCTCCCACGGATTGATAAACCTTAGGTCATCCACTTGAGGGAAATTTGCTACTGTCCTGCAAACCTATGCACTTTGAGGCCCAACAACGTCTACAAGAAGAAGGTTGTGTATTAGACATCAAAAGCTCTTTTCGAGCACTGTTTCCTGGGAGGTTAGCGCTTGAAGGTATATCTTTAGATCTTGCAATTGAATCTTTTTGTTTCTTGTTTTATCACTAGTTTAGTCTATAAAACAAAACTACAAAAAAATGGAATTAAGGTTGCCGCATATGCTTCATATTTCTAATGTCTTTCATGAAAATAAGGATTCCGATAATTGTGCCAAAGTGTTAGAAGAAGAATGTATTAAAATGTTTGGCACTAAATCTTTGGATGATGAGCATGATTGCAATGTTGTTAGTATGAATTCTTTGCATATCCATGATGCTAATGATATGCAAAGCCACAAGCTTGGGGATGCTATATTTGATGAAGATGATATTTTTTGTCCCCCAAGTTTTGATGAGGAAATTTATTATGATGAAAGCATCCCTCCTATCTATGATGATTATTGTGATGACACATATGCTATAAAGAATAATGATATCCATGAAACTTGTCATCATGATTTTAACTTTCAATTGGATTATGCCTCTCATGATAGTTATTTCGTTGAGTTTGCTCCCACTACTATTGATGATAATAGATTTGCTTATGTGGAGAGTAATAAAATTTATATGCTTGTAGATCATGAGAAGAATGATTTATGTGATGATTATATTGTTGAATTCATTCATGATGCTACTGAAAATTACTATGAGGGAGGAACATATGCTTGTAGGAATTGCAATAATATTCATCACCTCCCATGGCTTCTTGGTGCTCCAAGTCCAAGCAGGATGTCGAACGATGCCCCATCGAGATTGCAAAATACCAAAGGTACGCTCGACGTCCTTCCTAGCACTCTCTTGCTCTTGGGAAAATCTTTTCCTTTTCTCTCCGACAGGGTTGGGGCTTGTCTTCATAGTAGTGGTCCACTGAGGATAGATACCGTCACCTAGGTAGTATCCTTTGTCGTAGTTGTGGCCGTTGATTGTAACATTCACCTGCGGGCTATTGCCTTCGGCAAGCCTTGCAAACACCAACGAGCGTTGTAGCACGTTGATATCATTGTGCGATTCGGCCATGCAGAAGAAAGAGTGCCAGATCCAGAGATCTTGTCAGGCCACAGCCTAAAGTATGTGTTGGGAAATGTAGTAATTCAAAAAATTTCCTACGATCACGCAAGATATATCTAGGAGAAGCATAGCAATGAGACGGGAGACTGTGTCCATGTACCCTCGTAGACAGAAAGTGGAAGCGTTATGTAACGCAGTTGATATAGTCGAACGTCTTCACGATCCAACCGATCCAAGTACCGAACGTATGACACCTCTGTGTTCAGCACACGTTCAGCACGATGACGTCCCACGAGCTCTTGGTCCAATAGAAGGATGAGGGAGAGTTCCGTCAGCACGATGGCATGATGACGGTGTTGGTGATGTGATCCGTGCAGGGCTTCGCCTAAGCACTACGACAATATGACCGAGGTGGTAAACTATGGAGGGGGGCACCGCACACGGCTAAGACAAATCTTGGTATGCCTTTGGGGTGCCCCCACCTGTCACACCCTAGCTAGTTCATGCATTAGAGTGTTGCATCATGTTTATTCTTTCATCAGAAACCTGAAATGGGGATGACAGAACCCCCAGTCCCCTCTGAAACCAATTAGGGTTTACTAAAAACTTTTTCAATGAACCTGAAATGCCCTTCTAAAATGCCCATCATTTTTGTCTTGGTTCAGAACCTCTGCCAAAAGTGATGCACATTTTCCTAGGCCATCCTAGGGTTTTTGAATTAAATCATAAATATTTGAATTTGGGCATTTAAAATTATATAAAATATTTAAATGCTCAAATATCTCCAAACTAAAATGTTTCATGTTGGAAATAATCCAACTATGGACCAGGAGTAGTTTGGTGATTTTAGGAATTGCCTAAGTATTTTATTTAATTCAACAAAGTTGCAGAAGTATTAAAAAAACAAAAAACAGAAAGAAAATGGAAAAACTTACCTGACGCCTGCTTCCGGCCCACCTGCCGGCCCAGCCCAGCGCCGCTCCAGCGAGCTGCTTGCCGGCCAGGCAGGCAGGCAGGTGCCCGACGGCGACCGCAGCGCGCGCCACGCACCTGCTCGCCGCCTCGCCGCTTCCCTCGCCCGGTGACGTCGTGGATCGGCCTCCCTCGCTCCCCCGAACCCCCCAGACACCCCCTCTCCTCTCCAGCTCCTCCCCCTCGCGCTCCCCCACCATGACCAACGCCACCATCGCCGTGCCTTCGTCGTAGCCGTGCTCCCCGCCGCCCGTGCGTCCTCTCATCGTGTCCAGGAGCTCCGCCGCTGTCCACTCCATCGAGCACGCCGAGCCCCGAGCGCTCGCAACGCCCGAGTCCACCGCAACGACCTCGCCCGAACCGCCGTCGCCGGAGATCCCCTTCAACACCGCCGTCGCTCCGGTCCATCCCCGGCCGCACCAAGGGCTTCGTCGCACTCACTGTGAGCTTAGCAGTCTTCCCCCCTCCTTTTATTGCTCCCGAGCTATGTAGCGACCTCCCGGAGCGCAACCGCACCCACCGCCGTGGAGCTCGTCGCCGACGTGCTCCTGGTCACCCTTCGACCACTCCACGGTGTCCATCATGCTCACCGTGTCACTTAGCACCTAGCTAGCTACTCCCCGCGCCTCACCGACCCCTCTAGCGTCAAGTTCGTCTTCGGCCGAACCCCGGTGGCCGCCAAAGTCGTCGCCGGCACCAACTCCGGCCACCCCGACCCCAACGAACTCCACCAAGAGCTGCGGCTCGTCCTCAGCTCCACTCCGGTGGTCTCCGCGACCCATTTGGCGGCCGAAACAGCCAAAACCACTTCTGCCGCCGCGTCGGGCTCGCCGGCGGCTAAACGCTGGTGCAGCCGAACCGGGTTTGACCACGGGTGGGCCCTGGTTGACACCCCTGAGTCAATGACAGGTGGGGCCCAGCCCTGTTAATTAAACAGATTTAGTTTTATCTAAACTTTAATTAAATTAATCACCCTGACACGCGGGACCCACTGTCAGGTTTGACCCGGACGTGTTCCGTTGACCTGCTGACGTCACACTGACGTCAGGCTGACGCAATAATTGATTTTCTGGAATTAATCTAATATAGGAAATTCCAGAATATAGTTTAAACTTCAAAAATTCATAACTTTTATTCTGTAACTCCAAATCGGACAAATTATATATGAAAAATGATCAGAAAAATCCAATCTATCCATCTGTACTATTTTCATGCATGATTAAACAAGTTGACCTGATGTTTAATGCAGAACAAGGAAAAACACTTTAAAGGGCCATGTTTGAGTTTGAAATTTGAATCTTTGATTCAAATTGGTTCAAACCCTTCTGGTCTTAGTTGCATTAGCCCAACACACTCATATTGCTATGTTTCATGCATGCATCATATTGTTGCACGTTGTTTGGTGATGGTTGTGTATCGGTGTTCTTTGCGGCAGGTTCTGCCTCCGAGGAGTACCGTGATTACCCTAACGAAGAACCGTATCAGTGCATCGAACCATCAGGCAAGCAACCAGCCATTTGATCATATCGATACAATCCCATGTTCTCGCTCCTGCTCTCTTTTACTGCATTAAGAAAACGCGTTTCAAACTGCTGTGTGCTACGGTAGTTGAACCCATTTCCTCTGCATGACCTGTCATTGCCACAGTAACTAGATGAAACCCACTAGCATGTGTAGGAGTTGATTGAGCCATATGTATGTGTTGTTCCTACCTTGCTATGCCTGCTATGCTTAGAGTCGTGTCAGGTCTGGTTCATCTGGGTGATGGGCTAGAGTGAAATGATTATGTCGGTAATGAGAGTGGTGTGGTGAACACGATTTGGTAAAGGTATCGATGAGAGGCCATGTAGGAGTACATGGTGGGTTGTTTCATTGAAGCCGACCTTAAGCACTGAGATCTGTATGTGTGATTTAAGATACAGCTACTACCATGCATTGGGCCCTGAAATATGACCCCGCTCGACTTCTTATTGACCCTAGCTCTCTGTCCAGGAGTTGCAAGTAGTTTCTGGTGTTTGTAGCCTACTGGAGGCCGTGGACAGCGCTGACCGTAGGGGTGGGCTGTGATGCGGTAGGTACGTGGCCGGGTGTACCGAATACCCGTTAGGTATCTCGGAACCCTGTTCACATCGTTCGGGGCCGTATGGGAAACCTCGGCCAGACTCCCTGCGGATGGAACCTGGATAGGCGATAAACCTGGACTAGAGGCTTAGGTGTTTAGGTAGGTCGTGGTCTACACCCACGTCGGCTTTCGCTTGAAGTCTGCCGAGCACATGTCGTGTGCAGATGCTAAGTGGTGGAAACATGTATGAAGAAGTACACCCCTGCAGGGTTATCATGATCTATTCGAATAGCCGCGTCCGCGGTAAAGGACTACTTGGTTGCCTATACAGTTCATAGACAAGTAAACGGAAACTACTAAAAGCCTCAAGATAAGTGTGAGTGCCGAGGATGGCTCTTCCGTAGGAAGACGGAGGTGGATCCTCGGTAGTGTATTGAAGTGGTGAGTAGTGGACTCGTGTGTGCAAAACCATTTCAAGTTGGAGTCTCGTAGGTTAGCCTAGCCAAGAGTCAAAGCTGGCTTGCTGCAACAACTCCACCAACCCTTCTTGATGATATGCATGTATGTAGGATCTGATGTAAGTCTTGCTGAGTACCTTTGTACTCATGTTGCTATAATTTATATTTTTTTACAGAAGACACTGCAACCCCTCCTGATGGGTTCTACGTAGACGTTGACATCAATGAGTAGGCTAAGGCCCAGGTGGTGATCCTGAGCTTGTGAAGGACAACGTAGTATAGCTAGGCTTTCCAAGCCTCTTTTATTTTTCTAGTTGTCTGTACTCAGACAAGTTACTTCCACTGCTGGTTTGTATGACTGTATGACTTGAATGCTGGGTCGTGTGACCCGTACCTGTGTGTATGATTATGTATGGCTCCCTGAGCCTTAAATAAAGTACTTGTGTCGTAGAGTCATGTTGTGATGCCATGTTGTATTTGCACATATCGAGCATACTGTGTGTATGTTATTGAAATGCTTGGTATGTGTGGGATCTGACTATCTAGTTGTTTATCCTTAGTAGCCTCTCTTACCGGGAAATGTCTCCTAGTGTTACCACTGAGCCATGGTAGCTTGCTACTGCTCTGGAACACTTAGGCTGGCCGGCATGTGTCCTTCTTCGTTCCGGTGTCTGTCCCTTCGGGGAAATGTCACGCATTGAGTACCGGAGTCCTGTTAGCCCGCTACAGCCCGGTTTACCGGAGTCCTGCTAGCCCAGTGCTACAGCCTGGACCCACTTGCTGATGACCGACACGTTCGTTGCTGGGTCATGGATGCCTGTCCCTGTAAGCCTGTGCCACTTTGGGTTTACAGCTAGTCATGTCAGCCCGGGCTCCTTAAAATATGGATGCTAGCGACACTATCATATACGTGAGCCAAAAGGCGCAAACGGTCCTGGGCAAAGGTAAGGCGACACCCGTGGGGATACCGTGCGTGAGGCCGCAAAGTGATATGAGGTGTTACAGACTAGATCGATGTGTCATTGAGTCGGGGTCCTGACAGCGTTGGTATCAGAGCCGGACTGCCTGTAGGTTCTCCAAGCCAAACTGGTCGATGTTGAGTCTAGAAATTCTTTAGTTATATATAGGGGAATTGTTTGTGGGTGGAACGTAAGGCTCTTTTTTACTCCTTTATCTTATGACATTCTGATCTGAGTCAGTCTATTCTTCCACCGGGGGTTAAGGAATTAGGATCTATTCTCTCTATCAGGATCACGCGTTACTAATCAGTAGTACCTTATAGGGTTGATGGATACAAGCCTAGTTCAGTTCTACTACCACATTATGTTGTTAGGATGGACTCAGAACCTTGATATGATGATGTTGAGTGTGTATGAAATCATTTGTCAAATGTCTCAAAATCCTTCTTGAGCATTTACAGCTGTTATGCTGCCGAAATTTTGCTAGAAATTCTAATGCCTTTGCATTATGATTGTGCTTTCAGATGGCCACTCGCGACCTCAATCAAGTGGTTCGCCTGACTCGATGCCTAGATGTACCCGGCCATACTGCCATGTTGGTCAGGGTAATGACTGAGGCTGGATACCGTTGGTATCCTGAGTACACGGTCGAAGAGCAATTCCGAGACTTTAATCAAAGCCAGTATCTCTGCACTGTCAGGATATTTCCATCTTATCCTGGGTCCACCGAGCCCCTTCACTGCTCCTATGGACTCGGGGTTACTATTGAGATGGCTGTGCAGGACGCCGCCTACTCTATGATGACCATCATGCGAGTCAGGTCTGGCCTATTTCGGGACTCTGATTTCCGGTATATGCCAGGATCACTTCCGGGAGCACAAGGGTATCTCCAGGCTATCTATGCTGACCCCACTCAGGAGGATTCACGGACTCGCACTACTACTGAGATGCTCGAGGATAAGGACCGTGAAAATCGGGCCTTGAGATTAGAGCTCTTCAATACCCGTGCTGACCATTGGGCCACATTAACTCGGTTTGCACCGGCGGTGCAAGCTGGATATTCGGATATGCACGATCTGTATCCTGTGAGATCTGCTCTGCCAGACGTGATGGGTTGGCGTGATGTAGGAGGCATCACCCCCCCTCGCGGTCCCCGCAGGCCACCGTCTGTTGGTCCAAGACCTCATCCTAGCCCCTATGGTCCACAAGCTCCGCGAGATCGTCTATTTCCGGATGATCATGTTGAGCTTCCAGGCTATGGAGGTGACTTCTACGAGAACTACTACGGATCAGTCTGAGTGAGTGGTAGTATCACTAGTTCGTGTTAGCTGTGTCGTCTATCGTCCTGCGTGACTCGTGGGATATGACCTGGTTTGTATCGCCTTCCGGAGGTGTAGAAAAATAATGTATAGGAGCTTGGAATGCCTCCGATGAGATGTAATCCTCTTTTCACCATAATAGTACCTTGTTTGGTCTTGTACTAAACCCTGTATGGTGTGTATGACGATGGAATAAAGAAGCAGTTTCTGTATCTACCATGTCATACGGATGATCATCTTGCATTCCGAGTTATTCCTTACATTCTGTATCCTATGTCGGAATTTTATCATTCTGACTAAATCATTGTCTTGTTTACCTAGGATGGTCAACACGCGCACTAACCCTGCTCCTCAAGAGCAGGCCGAAGGCAGTGAAGTCAGGAATGCAAATCTGCCTCATCCTCCTTCCCTAGCCGAGGTTATGATGGAAGCCGAAAGAAACAAGCGGGAGACCAACCGTTTGTTGGAGCGTATTGAACAGAACACAGCACACCATCAGAGGACTAACGTGGTGTCACTCAGTGATTTCATCAAGTTACATCCACCCACGTTCCACCACTCCGTCGAGCCTCTCGACGCTGATGACTGGCTTCGCAGTATCTCTCACAAGCTGCGTTCCGCGCTAGTAG
Organism: Triticum aestivum; assembly: GCF_018294505.1. NCBI lineage: Eukaryota > Viridiplantae > Streptophyta > Magnoliopsida > Poales > Poaceae > Triticum > Triticum aestivum. The sequence goes on along the minus strand of NC_057806.1, from coordinate 361,953,895 downwards.
CTGAGGCTGACAAGGTCACCTTTGCTGCATATCATCTTGAAGGCCCCGCCAGTCTATGGTGGGAGAATTATGGAGCTATGCGCCCAGCGGGCCATGTCACTACTTGGGCTGAATTCAGCAAGGCTTTCCGTGAACATCACATTCCGGAGGGTCTCATGGACCGTAAACGTGAGGAATTTTGCAGTTTCACTCAGGGCCGACTCTCTGTGGATGCTTACAGCAGGGAGTTCGATAACCTCGCACGATATGCAACTGAGGAAGTTTCTACTGATGCCAAGAAGCAAGCAAGGTTCCGTAAGGGACTTAGTCCCGAGCTTCGCCGCGACCTCCGTCTGCATGAGTGCACATCTTTTCAGAAACTTGTTAACAAGGCCATCAGTGCTGAGACTGGTCAGACTGATTATGACGCAACACGCAAGCATGGCCGTGACATGGGTTCCTCATCCGGTGCTGGTCCTCAGAAGCACCGCGTGTGGGTGCCCAACACTGCCCTGCCACCCAGGTTCACACCGAGGCCACCCTTCCAGGCGCCTCGCCCCATTCAACAGTCTGCACCAGCCAAGCCCTATGGGGGTCCAACCAACAGTGCTCCTCCACGCACCAGTTCCGTGACCTGTTTCAAGTGTGGGGAATCTGGCCACTATATGCGTGAGTGTCCCCAGACCAACCCCAACCAATCTGCTAAAGCTGTTGGCCGTGGCAAGCTGACAGGGAAAGTGTTCCACGCCAAGCCGGCCACCGCTACACGTGGCCATGTCAACTGTATCTCTGCCGAAGAAGCTCAAGAGGATCCCAACGTCGTTCTCGGTACGCTCCTTGTTAATTGCCACCCGGCATCTGTTCTTTTCAATGCAGGAGCCTCTCATTCATTTATATCCGAGAACTATGCTCGTTTGCATAACACCGCATTCTGTGACATGCCATCCACTATGGAAATTTCTACTCCTGGTTCTAGATGGCAGACCTCCAGGGTAAGTTATGGAAATGAAATCCAAGTCGACAAACTTGTTTTCCTTGCATCTTTGATAGCTCTCAAATTTTCAGATATTAATATCATTTTGGGTATGGACTGGATGTCAGCTCATCATGCCAAAATCGATTGCTTCTCTAGGACTGTTCAACTCACTCATCCTTCAGGCAAGATAGTCAATGTCTTGACCCGGTTAGCCGAGCGACAATTATATTCTCTTAACGCCAGCCCTTTGCCAGACCTTGAGGACGTTCTGGTAGTCCGTGACTTTCCGGATGTCTTCCCAGAGGAATTGCCAGGTGTTCCACCTGACAGGGATGTTGAGTTCGTAATAGACCTCATTCCAGGAACCGTCCCGATTGCTAGAAGACCCTATAAGATGGCACCACTAGAACTAGCCGAGCTTAAGAAACAACTCGATGAGTCCTTGAAAAAGGGTTTTATCCGACCTAGTTCATCTCCATGGGCTTGCCCCGTCCTATTCGTCAAGAAGAAGGATGGTACGGACCGGATGGTTGTAGATTATCGACCTGTTAATTTGGTCACAATCAAGAACAAATATCCGCTCCCCAGGATCAACGACCTGTATGATCAGCTCGCTGGATCCTCAGTCTTCTCCAAGATGGATTTGAGGTTGGGCTACCATCAAATCAAAATCAGAAACGGGGACATCCCTAAAACGGCCTTTGTTACTCGTTATGGCCAATACGAGTACACCGTCATGTCCTTCGGTTTAACCAACGCTCCAGCCACCTTTTCTCGGTTAATGAACTCAATCTTCATGGAGTATTTGGATAAATTCGTCGTGGTTTACCTCGATGATATACTCATCTACTCCAAGAGCGAGGAAGAACATGCCGTACATCTAAGGCTAGTGTTGAAGAAACTTCGAGAGCATCGCCTTTATGCCAAATTTTCTAAATGTGAATTCTGGTTGTCGGAAGTGACCTATCTGGGTCATGTAATATCTGGTAAAGGTATTGCTGTTAACCCTGAGCGAGTTCAAGCCGTCCTTAACTGGACTCCACCTGAATCGGTCAAGCAAGTTCGGATTTTTCTAGGCTTAGCGAGCTATTGCCGTCGCTTTGTCGAAAACTTCTCCAAAGTTGCTAAACCTCTAACCGAACTCCTCAAGAAAGATAAGAAGTTCGAATGGACTCCACAATGTGAGCACAGCTTTCAGGAACTGAAAAGACGCCTGACTTCTGCTCCCGTACTGGTACCGCCAGACTTCTCTAAGGACTTTGTTATCTACTGCGACGCCTCGCGACAAGGACTAGGTTGCATTCTCATGCAAGATCGACACATAATTGCTTACGCCTCACGGCAATTGCACCCACATGAGGAGAATTATCCTACTCATGATCTAGAGCTTGCAGCCGTAGTCTATGCACTTAAAACCTGGCGACATTACCTTCTTGGTAATCGTTGCGAAATATTCACTGATCACCAAAGTCTGAAGTACATCTTCACCCAACCAGATTTGAATCTCAGGCAAAGACGTTGGGTCGAGTTGATCACAGATTTCGACTTAGGGATAACCTACACCCCAGGGAAAGCCAACGTCATGGCTGATGCGCTAAGTCGCAAATATTATTGTAACAACCTGATGTTGCAACAAAGTCAACCGCTTCTCCATGAGGAATTTCGGAAGATTAACCTTCACATTGTTCCTCAAGGATTTCTTTCCACCTTGGTAGCGAAACCTACCCTTACGGATCAAATTATCACTGCCCAAAAGCGAGATAAGGGAATATCTAAAATCAAGGAGAACATTGCTAGCGGAGGTGCTAGTTGTTTCTCCACAAATGATCATGGTGTTGTGTACTTTGAGAACCGTTTAGTGGTTCCCAAGAACCAGCATCTACGGCAGTTGATCCTTAAGGAAGCTCATGAATCTCCTCTCACCATTCATCCCGGTAGTACCAAGATGTATCAGGACCTACGCCAGAGGTTCTGGTGGACTAGGATGAAGAGAGAAATTGCTCAGTATATTGCTAACTGCGACGTCTGCCGTCATGTAAAAGCAGAACATCAACGGCCTGCTGGCACCCTTCAACCCTTAGCTATTCCTGAATGGAAATGGGATAAAATTGGTATGGATTTCATTACCGGTTTTCCCAGGACCAAGAGAGGGAATAATGCTATCTTCGTCGTTGTCGATCGTCTTTCCAAAGTGGCCCATTTCTTACCTGTTCGTGAGAGTATAACCGCTAGTCAGCTGGCAGACTTATACATCTCCCGAATAGTGTCTCTCCATGGTGTTCCTTTGGAAATCAACTCGGATCGAGGAAGTCTTTTCACCTCTCGATTTTGGGAAAGTTTCCAAAACGCCATGGGAACCCGCCTTTCCTTTAGCACCGCTTTTCACCCTCAATCGAGTGGTCAAGTGGAACGCGTCAACCAGATCCTAGAAGACATGCTTCGAGCCTCTGTTATCTCATTCGGAATGGATTGGGAGAAGTGCCTTCCATTTGCCGAATTCGCTTACAACAACAGCTATCAATCTAGCTTGGGTAAAGCCCCTTTTGAAGTTCTCTATGGACGACGGTGTCGAACACCCCTTAACTGGTCAGAGACCGGGGAAAGACAATTCTTTGGCCCGGATATGATTCAGGAAGCAGAAGAGCAAGTTCGCATCGTTCGTGAAAAGTTGAAAACAGCCCAATCTCGTCAAAAGAGTCAATATGACCGAAAACATAAGGCTATGACTTTCGAGGTTGACGAGAAGGCTTACCTTCGGGTTACCCCTCTGAAGGGAACCCATCGTTTCGGTATCAAAGGCAAGTTGGCTCCTCATTACATTGGTCCTTTTCGCATTCTCGCTAAACAAGGAGAAGTTGCCTACCAGTTGGAACTACCTCCGCACCTCTCCAGAGTCCACGATGTCTTCCACGTTTCTCAACTCAGGCGTTGCTTCTCGGATCCTATCCGTGGAGTGGACCACGAAACGCTTGATCTCCAAGATAATCTTACATATCGAGAGTACCCCATTCGTATCCTCGATCAGGCCGAGCGTACCACTCGACGTCATAATATCAAGTTTCTCAAAGTACAATGGTCGCACCATTCTGAGGATGAAGCAACTTGGGAAAGGGAGGATCGTCTTCGACTTGAGTATCCTGCCTTCTTTCCGGAGGAACCCAAATCTCGGGACGAGATTCTTTTGAGTGGGGGTAAGTTGTCACACCCTAGCTAGTTCATGCATTAGAGTGTTGCATCATGTTTATTCTTTCATCAGAAACCTGAAATGGGGATGACAGAACCCCCAGTCCCCTCTGAAACCAATTAGGGTTTACTAAAAACTTTTTCAATGAACCTGAAATGCCCTTCTAAAATGCCCATCATTTTTGTCTTGGTTCAGAACCTCTGCCAAAAGTGATGCACATTTTCCTAGGCCATCCTAGGGTTTTTGAATTAAATCATAAATATTTGAATTTGGGCATTTAAAATTATATAAAATATTTAAATGCTCAAATATCTCCAAACTAAAATGTTTCATGTTGGAAATAATCCAACTATGGACCAGGAGTAGTTTGGTGATTTTAGGAATTGCCTAAGTATTTTATTTAATTCAACAAAGTTGCAGAAGTATTAAAAAAACAGAAAACAGAAAGAAAATGGAAAACTTACCTGACGCCTGCTTCCGGCCCACCTGCCGGCCCAGCCCAGCGCCGCTCCAGCGAGCTGCTTGCCGGCCAGGCAGGCAGGCAGGTGCCCGACGGCGACCGCAGCGCGCGCCACGCACCTGCTCGCCGCCTCGCCGCTTCCCTCGCCCGGTGACGTCGTGGATCGGCCTCCCTCGCTCCCCCGACCCCCCCAGACACCCCCTCTCCTCTCCAGCTCCTCCCCCTCGCGCCCCCCC
>NC_057806.1:361945383-361948965 GCF_018294505.1 Triticum aestivum | reverse complement strand
GTGCCTTCGTCGTAGCCGTGCTCCCCGCCGCCCGTGCGTCCTCTCATCGTGTCCAGGAGCTCCACCGCTGTCCACTCCATCGAGCACGCCGAGCCCCGAGCGCTCGCAACGCCCGAGTCCACCGCAACGACCTCGCCCGAACCGCCGTCGCCGGAGATCCCCTTCAACGCCGCCGTCGCTCCGGTCCATCCCCGGCCGCACCAAGGGCTTCGTCGCACTCACTGTGAGCTTAGCCATCTTCCCCCCTCCTTTTCTTGCTCCCGAGCTGTGTAGCGACCTCCCGGAGCTCAACCGCACCCACCGCCATGGAGCTCGTCGCCGACGTGCTCCCGGTCACCCTCCGACCACTCCACGGTGTCCATCATGCTCACCGTGTCACTTAGCACCTAGCTAGCTACTCCCCGCGCCTCACCGACCCCTCTAGCGTCAAGTTCGTCTTCGGCCGAACCCCGGTGGCCACCAAAGTCATCGCCGGCGCCAACTCCGGCCACCCCGACCCCAACGGACTCCACCAAGAGCTGCGACTCGTCCTCAGCTCCACTCCGGTGGTCTCCGCGACCCATTTGGCGGCCGAAACAGCCAAAACCACTTCCGCCGCCGCGTCGGGCTCGCCGGCGGCTAAACGCCGGTGCAGCCGAACCGGGTTTGACCATGGGTGGGCCCTGGTTGACTCCCCTGAGTCAATGACAGGTGGGGCCCAGCCCTGTTAATTAAACAGATTTAGTTTTATCTAAACTTTAATTAAATTAATCACCCTGACACGCGGGACCCACTGTCAGGTTTGACCCGGACGTGTTCCGTTGACCTGCTGACGTCACACTGACGTCAGGCTGACGCAATAATTGATTTTCTGGAATTAATCTAATATAGGAAATTCCAGAATATAGTTTAAACTTCAAAAATTCATAACTTTTATTCCGTAACTCCAAATCAGACAAATTATATATGAAAAATGATCAGAAAAATCCAATCTATCCATCTGTACTATTTTCATGCATGATTAAACAAGTTAACCTGATGTTTAATGCAGAACAAGGAAAAACACTTTAAAGGGCCATGTTTGAGTTTGAAATTTGAATCTTTGATTCAAATTGGTTCAAACCCTTCTGGTCTTAGTTGCATTAGCCCAACACACTCATATTGCTATGTTTCATGCATGCATCATATTGTTGCACATTGTTTGGTGATGGTTGTGTATCGGTGTTCTTGCGGCAGGTTCTGCCTCCGAGGAGTACCGTGATTACCCTAACGAAGAACCGTATCAGTGCATCGAACCATCAGGCAAGCAACCAACCATTTGATCATATCGATACAATCCCATGTTCTCGCTCCTGCTCTCTTTTACTGCATTAAGACAACGCGTTTCAAACTGCTGTGTGCTACGGTAGTTGAACCCATTTCCTCTGCATGACCTGTCATTGCCACGGTAACTAGATGAAACCCACTAGCATGTGTAGGAGTTGATTGAGCCATATGTATGTGTTGTTCCTACCTTGCTATGCCTGCTATGCTTAGAGTCGTGTCAGGTCTGGTTCATCTGGGTGATGGGCTAGAGTGAAATGATTATGTCGGTAATGAGAGTGGTGTGGTGAACACGATTTGGTAAAGGTATCGATGAGAGGCCATGTAGGAGTACATGGTGGGTTGTTTCATTGAAGCCGACCTTAAGCACTGAGATCTGTATGTGTGATTTAAGATACAGCTACTACCATGCATTGGGCCCTGAAATATGACCCCGCTCGACTTCTTATTCACCCTAGCTCTCTGTCCAGGAGTTGCAAGTAGTTTCTGGTGTTTGTAGCCTACTGGAGGCCGTGGACAGCGCTGACCGTAGGGGTGGGCTGTGATGCGGTAGGTACGTGGCCGGGTGTACCGAATACCCGTTAGGTATCTCGGAACCCTGTTCACATCGTTCGGGGCCGTATGGGAAACCTCGGCCGGACTCCCTGCGGATGGAACCTGGATAGGCGATAAACCTGGACTAGAGGCTTAGGTGTTTAGGTAGGTCGTGGTCTACACCCACGTCGGCTTTCGCTTGAAGTCTGCCGAGCACATGTCGTGTGCAGATGCTAAGTGGTGGAAACATGTATGAAGAAGTACACCCCTGCAAGTTTATCATGATCTATTCGAATAGCCGCGTCCGCGGTAAAGGACTACTTGGTTGCCTATATAGTTCATAGACAAGTAAACGGAAACTACTAAAAGCCTCAAGATAAGTGTGAGTGCCGAGGATGGCTCTTCCGCAGGAAGACGGAGGTGGATCCTCGGTAGTGTATTGAAGTGGTGAGTAGTGGACTCGTGTGCGCAAAACCATTTCAAGTTGGAGTCTCATAGGTTAGCCTAGCCAAGAGTCAAAGCTGGCTTGCTGCAACAACTCCACCAACCCTTCTTGATGATATCCATGTATGTAGGATCTGATGTAAGTCTTGCTGAGTACCTTTGTACTCATGTTGCTATAATTTATATTTTTTTACAGAAGACACTTCAACCCCTTCTGATGGGTTCTACGTAGACGTTGACATCAATGAGTAGGCTAAGGCCCAGGTGGTGATCCTGAGCTTGTGAAGGACCACGTAGTATAGCTAGGCTTTCCAAGCCTCTTTTATTTTTCTAGTTGTCTGTACTCAGACAAGTTACTTCCGCTGCTGGTTTGTATGACTGTATGACTTGAATGCTGGGTCGTGTGACCCGTACCTGTGTGTATGATTATGTATGGCTCCCTGAGCCTTAAATAAAGTACTTGTGTCATAGAGTCATGTTGTGATGCCATGTTGTATTTGCACATATCGAGCATACTGTGTGTACGTTATTGAAATGCTTGGTATGTGTGGGATCTGACTATCTAGTTGTTTATCCTTAGTAGCCTCTCTTACCGGGAAATGTCTCCTAGTGTTACCACTGAGCCATGGTAGCTTGCTATTGCTCTGGAACACTTAGGCTGGCCGGCATGTGTCCTTCTTTGTTCCGGTGTCTGTCCCTTCGGGGAAATGTCACACATTGAGTACCGGAGTCCTGTTAGCCCGCTATAGCCCGGTTTACCGGAGTCCTGCTAGCCCAGTGCTATAGCCCTGACCCACTTGCTGATGACCGACACGTTCGTTGCTGGGTCATGGATGCCTGTCCCTGTAAGCCTGTGCCACTTTGGGTTTACAGCTAGTCATGTCAGCCCGGGCTCCTTAACATATGGATGCTAGCGACACTATCATATACGTGAGCCAAAAGGCGCAAACGGTCCCGGGCAATGGTAAGGCGACACCCGTGGGGATACCGCGCGTGAGGCCGCAAAGTGATATGAGGTGTTACAGACTAGATCGATGTGTCATCGAGTCGGGGTCCTGACACCACCCCTGTATATAAGAGGGGGGGGAGGAGTAGTTGGGCGGCCCAAGGGGGCGCGCCAAGGTGGGAGTCCTACTTGGATTCCTAGTCCAAGTAGGATTCACCCCCTTCCTTCCAACCAACGAAAATGGGAAGGGGGAAGGGGGAGAGGGAGAAGGAAAGGGGGGCGCACCCCCCAACCCTAGTCCAATTCGGTTTGGGCTTGGGGGAGGGCGCCACCTCTTGTGTCAGCCTCTCTCTCTC
>NC_057806.1:361470801-361623386 GCF_018294505.1 Triticum aestivum | reverse complement strand
GATTAACCACACTAATCAGTGAGTTGAGGTACTCCGTTACCTTGACATATATGTTGGAGATATTATTATGACCCTAGGTGTCTTAGGGGATCATCTAGTAATTTAGCCATGATTTGTGTTCCCAGTGTGATGATTCTGGCCATCATTCTCGAAAGCATCCCGTGATGCTACTTAGTAATAGGTATTCTGTTCCTGGGTTCTTGAACCCGAGATTCACTCTACCTACTTCATGTTGATAGTAATTGCTAGTGCCTTTAGGATATTAGTAACCTTTGCGATAGTCCTTGAAGTCCGTGGTATCTTCTTCTTCCAAATACCATGAACTACTTATGGCAGAAGTTCCTCGTTGAACTGAAATATCACAACAGGATTATTCTTGATGAGTTCTCCATTATATATTGTGGCTCTGCCAGTTCTACCTTTCTGCATGGGTTATCCGGAAGAAATATGTTGAACTTTGTTCGACATGCTAATCCATGCATCCACAACTTAGAAAATCATATGTTCTTTTGAGTTGTCCCATCTTAGTTGTTTCCGACCCTCGCCTACCAATTGATAGTCAAGAGTATGCGTGCATTCGTTCGTCGATGCCTATTACCCTTGTGGTCCGCCAAGCCATTCTATTTCAGAATGAATAGGAGAAACAAACTCCAGAATCTCATCCATATCTAGGATTGGGTCAAAGCAATTGTATTCCGCAGATCAAAATGCCAATCCAGCTTCTGGTCTGTTCTACCTTGAAGTATTACCATCTTTATATCAGGAATATCATGGGAATTGCACACCATCTTATGAATTCTTGACGCAGTAATACTTCTGATCATCATTGATAATTTCTCGGTTTCCGTGTTATTGTAACCGGAATGCCGACAAATGAATCATGGCGTGTGAAATCAATACTGCTAGCAACTCCATTACTTGGTAGTTAAATGGACGATAACCTCATTCTTAGCGTGTTGATTATTGAATCGTCACCCTAAGGTTGATTGTGCTACCTAGTCCTTATTTCTGGTGCACTCTCCGATCAGTGAGTTAGGATAGTGCCAATCCTTGCTTATTTGATCATATCGTCTTGCCCTGAAAAGTAAGATTGTTCTCGAGCTTAGTAACATACCGGTGGTTCATGATATTCCAAATTTCTTCTCGGAAGTATCACCAGGTTGTCGCCTGACCGCTATGTTGATCTCGTGATCAAGTTGGGTTCTTGTGAACCACCTTCTCTCCAAAAATCGGTGTTAGATATCCCTGAGCTAGTTGGTTAAGCTAGACAACAACTTGGAGAGTTGGAAGATAAAAGCTTGGCTGACTTAGTTCGTTCCAAAGGGATATTCTTGTGTAGGGTGTGCTGAAGAAAGATGATATATTCATCGATTGGTCCTTGTGATCAGTTGCTGGACCTATTGTCTTATCAATCCTTTGATTTGAGTGTGGGCTATCGTCAAATCAAATCAGTACGAACGATGCTCATAATGTTGTCTTATTCGTGGTTGATCCCTCGAGCATACACCATTACATCTTTGGTCTGACCAATGCTATCACCGTGTTCACTTAACTATGGAATTCCTTTTAAAAGGAAACCTAGATGAATTGTTGTTGAGCCCATTGGCAACATCCTTATCTCCTCCATGATGTTGTTGAACATTAAGCTAGTGTTGGAAACTTTTGAAAGCATTTTCTTCATGCTAGCTCATGAAGTATTTGTTTGATGAAAGGAGTGACTTCCTCTTATACACGTGCATTTGGTGAAAGTTGCCGCCGTGAATTTGAGAAAGATTGTCTTGTTTCCTTTGGAATCATCCCAAATCAGTCATGCACACGTGCGAAGTATTCTGTAGTCTGGAGACTTGCAACCTTCATTCTATATGTGTCCCTAGCACACTAAGCCACTGATTGACTTGTTCAAGGAAAAGAAGTCTATGCTTGGGATCTAATCCATGGACTTGCGTAAAGACTTCGATATCCTCGATGATGATTCTCCACCTGAACTCGATAGTGTTTAATTATAAGACTGCTACGTGGCCATGCTTGTCTGGGACAACGTGTTCGCATGTTTGTAGCAGAACCAGCTCATGTTTTGGAGCTTACTATCGTAGCTCACTCCCCGAGAATCCCGCAACATTATCTCGTCGATTTGTGTTGCAAACTTTCATTTTTCTTTCTAGACTTGATGAGTCTGGGATATCCTGACACCAACCAGATCTGAATCTCAGGCAGATGTGATGGTTGGAACATTTCCCAAGAATTATAATATTGGTCTCTCAATAACCGGCAAGGTGGATGTCGTGGCCAACACATCCATCCGGTAGACCTATTATTATAGTATCTTGTTTGAGGAAGTTGGCCACCTCCCCATAGGGATTTCGTAGGATTACTCCCTAGTTGCCCCTATGGATTTCTGTGTTCCTAAGTCCGACCTTTTTACTTGATGTTCTAGATATCAAACCATATCTATGGGTGGATTACGCTAGCACATCAAGGAGAACATTAGAAGCGGAGTGCTAAATGTCTCTCGGTCGATCATCCAGATTTTATTTGCTTGGCCTCGCTAAGGTGAAATCTGAGAAAGTGTTATCCTCCTTCGCATCTGCATCGTCCATCGCTATTCATCATGGTAGTATGTTGTGTTGTCAGCACCCTTGACACGGTTGTTGATAAAACCTTGATGATTGTGGAAATGCTCAAGTTCTTGAGAGCACACACAAGCGCTACGTGTTATCATCGGCTCTAATTGGGATGCTCTCAGTTCCCTCGGCAATGCTATGACCTTCTCAAACAATGAATTCACTCTCTATCGTTGGGTTCTTCCCCAGTTACCAGAATCATTCCCAGCATTTGCATTTTGTTCCCAGCTTGCACCGCCAATGTGCCATTCTACCATGGGTCTCTTCCATTTCCGGTGATAAGCAAATTCATCCATTACGTTGTCTTCAACAAGGTAATCCACATCATCCAAGTCCGAGTATGCCATTCTACCGACCCCCTCCAAACGATCGCTCGAGAATTGTCCTAGGCTGGTTTAAAGAGTTTCAATGATCTCTGAATCAGAGGTAATTCTTTTGCCACTTAGGGGGATATTTCTACGAGTCACCTTCCCTAAGGTGCATCGTTATGGTATCATGGAAACTCAACTCCTCGCTACGTTGACAACCGTTCACCACCCTCTTAGGTGTGGAATTGTGGTCTACCTAGTGAACCTTCGTCATCTGCTTCACTCCATTCCTATGGATGTGTGCTTCGCCTCTCAGCTCGAGAGATGTTGCTATGTCCCATTCCATGAGTTAATCCTGAGTTGTTCGTTCTTTGAGAAGATTAATTCTTCTAGAGTTTTCCATCCCTCTTCTTGTCATGTTAGTTGGAGTTCTCAGAGCAAGACTTCGAGACAAAGATGGTGATCGAATCAACGCTTTGATAAAGTGCACCCTGGATCGTGAAGATTGTGCTAGTTTGCGTTTTCCCCTTCACCCTACCCTACGCTTGAATCTCGGGACGAGATTTTTGTTTAGTGGGGGTGAGTTGTCACATCCCTGGTCCTGCTATGCACTAGGCTAGACCTCATGTGAGCATCATGTTTTAATTCAAATGAAATTTGAATTGAGGAATTTTCAAAGCCTCAGAAACCTTCTAAAAATTATCAACATTAAAATCTCCTCAAAGAAGTCCAAGAAAATGTTCCTCTTAGTCTCTGAAAATATTGCAAAGAGGTAAAACTCAAAACAATATTTTTGGTATCTCAGAGTTAATTATTTTGGGCCTTTGAATTAAATAAATAGCTATTTGCATTGGATATATATTTGATATATAAATAATATATGTCCAATAATTACTGGAACATTTTATGTGGTTTGGTATATTTTAGTTCTAGCCACATAACTATTTTCAGGATTTTATAAAATGGTTTAGTATATTACTAAACTAAAACAACACAGAACAAAATAGATAAATAAAAACAAAAATAGAAAGAGAGAGAAGGAAGTTACCTGGCGCCCACTTACCTGGCCCAGCACGGCCCAGCCCATCTCCACTCCCCCCCTGTCGTCTTCCTCTGCCAGTAGGCAGAGGCGAGGCGTGGCGCGCGCCCGAGAGGCCTCGGCCACCTCCTGCTTCCCCTGGCCACCTCCTGCTTCCTCCTCGACGCCCCGGAGACGCCACGCACCTCCCTGCCTCTCTCCCTCACTCTCCCGCGTCCTCATCCTCTCCCCTGGACCTCTCTCTCACTCGCCCGAACGGAGCCGCCGCCACCGACAAGCTCCCTCGCGGCCACCGCCACCCCCTAGCCTCGCCGATGCGCTCAAAGGCTCCGCCTCGACCCCCTCTTTCTCCCCACCGAGCCACAAGGTCCCGGACACGCTGCAACGCCGCCACCATCGCCGTTTCCATCGCCGGCCGTCGAGGATCTTCACCGTCGATTCGCCGCCGTCTCCGCTTCCCCGAGCTCGTCATCTACCCCATCCGAACCACCGTGAGCTCCTGCACGTTTTGCCCCTAACCCCATGGCTTGCCGCTCGCCGTAGCCGCCATTTCATAGCTGGCCGTAGCACGCCGCCGCCTGAGCTCGTCGCCGGCGTAGCTCCGGTGACCATTTGGTCACCCTGGCATGCCTAACTCGCTCCCCGCACCGCGTAGCGCCCCGCTAGCCTCTCACCTCGCTCGTTTGCGCACCGTAGCACTAACTCGCCACAACCCCGAGCTCCGGCCGCCGCCTCGGGCTCCACTCCGGCGAACCCCGGCCACCCCCGCACCTCCCGTTGGTCCCCCTAGATGCGCACGGGCACGGGCTACCTCCTGGTGCCCTTGGCGCGTCGATCCGATGCCCTAGCGCAAGTCCGGCGTCCCCCGCCGTGCTCTGTGGTCGTCGCCGGCTAAACTCCGGCGAGAGCTGACGTGGCCGGTCATTAGGGCCTAACCACCCCGCTAACCCAGGCCTAGAGCCACTGACATGTGGGCCTTAGTGCCCCTAATCTTTAATTAAACTAAACTAACCCCCCTGTCTAACCTGTGTCACTGACGTGTGGACCCCACACGTCAGGTTTGACCTGGACCTGGCCGTTGACTCGCTGACGTCATGCTGGCGTCAGGCTGACGCAGTTAAATCATTTTCTGGAATTATTTTAATTCTAAATATTTAGGAAATTCCAGAAAATGTTCAAAACTTCAAAAATTCATAGTAATTCAACCGTAACTCCAAATTAAATAATTTATATATGAAAAATTATCAGAAAAATTCAAGGAATCCATCTGTACCATTTTTATGCATGTTAGAACAACTTATAGCTGCTGTATAGCACAAATCAATTAAATGGCATTTGAATAATCACATATGGAGTTTGAATTTGAATCTTGTATTCAAACCAACTTCATTTAATCTGTTGCTAGTTGCATTAGCTCAAAACACATTCATATTGCCATGCCATAGCATGCATCATTTTGTGCATTGCATTGATTGTGTTCTTCTTTGTTGCCGGTATCTGTTCCCTCCCGGTAGACGATGTTCCGACGTTGTGATCGTTGACACTGATGAAGACTCAATGTTATCTTCAGAAGTGCCAGGCAAGCAAAACCCCCTTGTTCATTCCGATACAATCCCACTCTCTCGCTCCTGCTCTCTTTTATTGCATTAGGACAACAACGATTCATCTGTTACTTGCTGCGGTAGCTGAACCCCTTTATCCTTTGCATGACCTGTCATTCCACAGTAAATAGATGAAACCCACTAGCATGGGTAGGAGTTGTTTGAGCCCTGTTGTGCCTACTCATTCTTGCTTGTTTGTCATGCCTGCTACTGCTTAGAGTTGAGTCAGGTCTGATTCATCGGGGATGAATCAGAGGCGTGTGAACATGTCCTACTGTGTGTGAGCTAAGTGTGTGAACACGTTTTGGTAAAGGTAGCGGTGAGAGGCCATGTAGGAGTACATGGTGGGTTGTCTCATTGCAGCCGTCCTCAAGAACTGAGTTCTGTGTTTGTGATCCATGATTCAGCTACTACCATACATTGGGCCCTAAAATATGACCCCGCTCGACTTCTTATTCACCCTCGTCCTCTGTCCAGGAGTTGCAAGTAGTTTCTGGTGTTTGTAGTATGCTGGAGGCCGTGGACAGCGCTGACCGTAGGGGTGGGCTGTGATGCGGTAGGCACGTGGCACGGTGTACCGGGCGCCCGTTTGGTGTCACGGAACCCTGTTCACATCGTTTGGGGCTGTGAGCGAAACTCCAGCCGGATCTCCTCATGGATGGAACCCGAATAGGCGATAAACCTGGACTAGAGACTTGAGTGTTTAGGTAGGTCGTGGTCTACACCCACATCGGCTTTCGCTTGAAGTCTGCCGAGCACATGTCGTGTGCAGACGCTAAGTGGTGGAAACATGTATGAAGAAGTACACCCCTGCAGGGTTAACATCATCTATTCGAATAGCCGTGTCCATGGTAAAGGACTTCTGGATTGCTTATATCAGTTCATAGACAAGTGAAAGTGGATACTCTAAAATACGCAAGATAAGCGTGAGTGCTATGGATGGCGTTCTCGTAGGGAGACGGGAGCGGATCCATAGTGGTGTATTGGTATGGTGAATATGTGGACTCGTGTGCGCCACCTCAAAAGAGTTACATTGCAGTCGTAGTTCAGGATAGCCACCAAGTCAAAGCTGGCTTGCTGCAGTTAAACCCCACCATCCCCTTTGTTGATAATGATGCATATGTAGTTAGTTCTGATGTAAGTCTTGCTGGGTACATTTGTACTCACGTTTGCCTATTTTATGTTTTTGCAGAGAGACTCCGGTCTCACTAGTAGTTTCGCGTGGACTTCGACGTTTAGCTTGTTACCTCAACTACGATCTTGTGCCCTCGGCAATATCTGGTAGATAGTCAGGCTTCTCAGCCTTTTTCATTTATAGTTGTCTGTACTCAGACATGATAGCTTCCGCTTGTGCTTTGACTTGTATGCTCTGTATGTTGGGTCATGAGACCTATGTTTGTAATATCTCGCTCCTCGGAGCCTAATGAATAAATACTTGAGTCATAGAGTCATGTTGTGATGCCATGTTGTGTTTGCACATATCGAGCATATTGTGTGTATGTTATTGAAATGCTTGGTATGTGTGGGATCTGACTATCTAGTTGTTTATCCTTAGTAGCCTCTCTTACCGGGAAATGTCTCCTAGTGTTTCCAATGGTAGCTTGCTACTGCTCCGGAACACTTAGGCTGGCCGGCATGTGTCCTTCTTCGTTCATGTGTCTGTCCCTTCGGGGAAATGTCACGCGATGAATACCGGAGTCCTGTTAGCCCGCTACAGCCCGGTTCACCGGAGTCCTGCTAGCCCAGTGCTACAGCCTGGATTCACTCGCTGATGACCGACACGTTCGATGCTGGGTCATGGATGCCTGTCCCTGTAAGTTTGTGCCACTTTGGGTTTACGACTAGCCATGTCAGCCCGGGCTCCTTATCATACAGATGCTAGCGACACTGTCATATACGTGTGCCAAAAGGCGCAAACGGTCCCGGGTAAAGGTAGGGCGACACCCGTGGGAATACCGTGCGTGAGGCCGCAAAGTGATATGAGGTGTTACATGCTAGATCGATGTGGCATTGAGTCAGGGTCCTGACAACCGGCTCAAGCATTCTGGCCAGTACCGGATTGGCCAAGCCTTCGGGAAGGGGAGCCAAAAACCTGATCATCTTCTCCTTTGTTGTCCAGTCCTGGTCAAAGAGCGACTTTTCATAATGATGTTATGATCAATAAAAAGACAGCGTATTCGGCCATGGGATTACTTACTTGGGTATCGGGGCGATTATAGCTTAGACCCGCATCCTCGGTGGTGTCCGGACACTCTATTTGGGGTGCGAAGAATAATTTGTACATCTCTTCGAGCGTCATGTCGAGGAAGTGCTGAATAGTCCGTGGTCCTTCCGGGTTGAATTCCCACATACGGAGGGGTCGACGTTTGCAAGGCTGGACTCAGCGAACTAGCATGACTTGCATTACCATGACCAGGCTGACATCTCTCTCAAGGAGATCTCGGATGCGACTCTACAATATCGGCACATCATTTACTGGCCCCCAGTTAAGCCCCTTGTTGATCCATGACGTCAGTTGTCGTGGGGGGCCTGAGCGAAAGGCAGGGGCGGCTGCCCACTTGGAACTCCGGGGAGCTGTGATATAGAACCACTCCCGCTGCCACAAACTGGACACCCCCGGGAAGGAACCCTCTGGCCATGGAGCCTCAGCGCTTTTGCTTATTACAGCACCTCCGCACTCTGTGTGCCGCCCCTCGATCATCTTCGGCTTCACATTGAAGGTCTTGAGCCACAGGACGAAGTGTGGGGTAATGCGGAGGAAGGCCTCACACACGATGATGAACGACGAGATGTGAAGGAGGGAATCCGGGGCCAGATCACGGAAATCCAGCCCATAATAGAACATGAGCCCCCTAACAAAGGGATCCAGAGCGAGGCCTAGCCCTCGGAGGAAGTGAGAGATGAACACAACACTCTCGTTGGGTTCGGGAGTGGGGATGACCTACCCTCGGGTGGGCAGCCTGTGTGAGATTTCGGCGGTCAGATACCTGGCCTCTCTCAGCTTCTTGATGTCCTCCTATGTGACAAGGGAAGGCATCCACCAACCTTGGAGGTTGGATCCGGACATGATTGAAGGTCCGAAGCGCTTCACTTGAGCCTTGGGTGTTGGAACTCGAGGCGGGGGAAGGATTCGATTGAGCGCAAGGGAAAAGAGGACAGGCCTTGGCCTCTTTATAGAGAGGGTGAATATCAAGCGTCCTCCTTGTGGCCATTTGGGACTTGCCTAAAATCGAGGAGTCATACCAACAGGCACGATTGGGTTACCCATGTCCGTATTGATGAGAATCCCGTAATAAGGGGGACACGATCTCTGCTTTGACGAGACGTGTCAGGAAAACCGCCTCGCGATATGTGCAGTGCTGGTTGAGAAAAACGGTTCAAATAAAGACCGGGCCATGACATGATGTCATGCTGTCAAAACGTGTCAGCAGATTAGATTTGTGGAAATATTATTCTCTCTACGGTGGTATGTGGAACTTGTTTTGCAGAGCTGGACACTATCCTTGTGTTCAAAATCTTCTATGGAGTATTCGGAGGAGGAACCCGCCTTGCAATCCCGAAGACAAATCTGCGCGCCGGACTCATCGTCATTGAAGCCTGGTTCAGGGGCTACTGAGGGAGTCCTGGATTAGGGGGTCTCCGGACAGCTGGACTATATCCTTTGGCCGAACTGTTGGATTATGAAGATACAAGATTGAAGACTTCGTCCCGTGTTCGGACGGGACTTTCCTTTGCGTGGAAGGCAAGCTTGGCAATACGGATACATAGATCTCCCCCCTTGTAACCAACTTTGTGTAACCCTAGCCCCCTCCGGTGTCTATATAAACCAGAGGGTTTAGTCCGTAGGACAACATACAATCATACCATAGGCTAGCTTCTAGGGTTTAGCTTGTACGATCTCGTGGTAGATCAACTCTTGTAATACTCATATCATCAAGAACAATCAAGCAGGACATAGGGTATTACCTCCATCAAGAGGGCCCGAACCTAGGTAAACATCGTGTCCCCTGCCTCCTGTTACCATCCGCCTTAGACGCACAGTTCGGGACCCCCTACCCGAGATCCGTCGATTTGGCACCGACATGGAGTCTTTCATCGAGGAAAAAATCATAAGCAATCTCACGGGACGAAACTCCGCTGCCACGAGGCGGAACCTTGGTGGAACCAATCTAGGGCTTTGTTGAAGCTATTCTGTCGGGGAAACATCCCTCTGGGAGGGGGAAATCATCACCATCGCCATCACCAATGATCCTCTCATAGGGAGGGGGTCAATATCCATCAACATCTTCACCAGCACCATCTCATCTCAAACCCTAGTTCATCTCTTGTATCCAATCTTTGTATCAAAACCTCAGATTGGTACCTGTGGGTTGCTAGTAGTGTTGATTACTCATTGGAGTTGATGCTAGATGGTTTACTTGGCGGAAGATCATATGTTTAGATCCATTATGCATATTAATACCCCTCTGATTATGAACATGAATTTGCTTTGTGAGTAGTTACGTTTGTTCCTGAGGACATGGGAGAAGTCTTGCTATAAGTAGTCATTTGAATTTGGTATTCGTTCGATATTTTGATGAGATGTACGTTGTCATCCCTCTAGTGGTGTCATGTGAACATCGACTACATGACACTTCACCATTTTTTGGGCCTAGAGGGAGGCATTGGGAAGTAATAAGTAGATGATGGGTTGCTAGAGTGACAGAAGCTTAAACCCTAGTTTATGCGTTGCTTTGTAAGGGGCTGATTTGGATCCATATGTTTCATGCTATGGTTAGGTTTACCTTAATACTTCTGTTGTAGTTGCGGATGCTTGCAATAGGGGTTAGTCATAAGTGGGGTGCTTGTACCCTACTCATCCAAGTAAGGGCAGTATCCAAGCACCGGTCCACCCACATATCAAATTCTCAAAGTACCGAACGCGAATCATATGGGCGTGATGAAAACTAGCTTGACGATAATTCCCATGTGTCCTCGGGAGCGCTTTCCTTTATATAAGAGTGTGTCCAGGCTTGTCCTTTGCTACAAAAAGGATTGGGCCATATTGATGCACCTTATTTACTTTTATTACTTGTTACCCATTACAAATTACCTTACCACAAAACTATCTGTTACCGATAATTTCAGAGCTTGCAGATAATACCTTGCTGAAAACTGCTTATCATTTCCTTCTGCTCCTCGTTGGGTTCGACACTCTTACTTATCAAAAAGGCTACTATAGATCCCCTACACTTGTGGGTCATCAGCGAGGCGCAACAGTCGCGGGCGCGTTGCGCGACGGACATGGCTAGTAGCAGCGGCACGGCGAGCAGCGGACGTGGCGAGCAGCAAGGCGCGACGCTGGGTGGGCATGGTGAGCCATGATGCCTGATAGCAGCGGGTGTGGCACACAGCAAAAGCAGCGAGCAGCGAGGCGTGGCAGCAGTCGGCGCAGCATGCAGCGGATTCGGCGAGCAGTAGCGGATCGATCTAGATGAACTCAGGAATAGGTGCAGCGGCCGGAGGTTGACGAGCACCAGATATTTTCTTCTCTATTTTCTTTCAATGATAGGTGGACCCCATAGGGCCAGACATGATGATAACCTTAGTCAACGTCAGCGGGCCCAATCTGTCATAAACATTTTCAATCCAACCAAATTTACCGATCAGTGTCTTTTGCAAAATGATTACGCAGGACGTGGTGTTTTTTGTCAAAAAAATGTAATGTAGTGATACGTCTCCAACGTATCTACTTTTCAAACACATTTGCCCTTGTTTTGGACTCTAACTTGCATGATTTGAATGGAACTAACCTGGACTGACGTTGTTTTCAGCAGAATTGCCATGGTGTTATTTTTGTGCAGAAATAAAAGTTCTCAGAATGACTTGAAAATCAACGGAGAATATTTTTGGAATATATAAAAAATACTGGCAAAAGAATCAACACAAGGGGGCCCACACCCTATCCACGAGGGTGGGGGCACGCCCACCCCTGGGGCGTGCCCCCTGCCTCGTGGGCCCCCTGGTGCTCCACCGACCTCAACTCCAACTCTATATATTCATGTTCGAGGAGAAAAAAATCAAAGAGAAGGATTCATCACGTTTTACGATACGGAGCCACCGCCAAGCCCTAATCTCTCTCGGGAGGGCTGATCTAGAGTCCGTTTGGGGCTCCAGAGAGGGGAATCCGCCGCCATCGTCATCATCAACCTTCCTCCATCACCAATTTCATGATGCTCACCGCCGTGCGTGAGTAATTCCATCGTAGGCTTGCTGGACGATGATGGATTGGATGCGATTTATCATGTAATCGAGTTAGTTTTGTTAGGGCTTGATCCCTAGTATCCATTATGTTCTGAGATTGATGTTGTTATGACTTTGCTATGCTTAATGCTTGTCACTAGGGCCCGAGTGCCATGATTTCAGATCTGAACCTATTATGTTTCCATGAATGTATTGAGTTCTTGATTCTATCTTGCAAGTCTATAGTCACCTATTATGTGTTATGATCCATTAACCCCAAAGTGACAATAATCGGGATACTTACCGGTGATGACCGTAGTTTGAGGAGTTCATGTATTCACTAAGTGTTAATGCTTTGGTCCGGTACTCTATTACAAGGAGGCCTTAATATCCCTTAGTTTCCAATAGGACACCGCTACCACAGGAGGGTAGGACAAAAGATGTCATGCAAGTTCTTTTCCATAAGCATGTATGACTATATTCGGAATGCATGCCTACGTTACATTGATGAACTGGAGCTAGTTCTGTGTCACCCTATGTTATAACTGTTGCATGAGGAATCGCATCCGGCATAATTATCCATCACTTATCCATGGCCTACGAGCTTTTCGCAAATTGATCTTCGCTTATTTACTTTTCCGTTGCCACTGTTACAATCACTACAAAACCAAAACTGTTACTTTTGCCACCGCTACCATTACTTTCGTATTACCTTGCTACTAAATACTTTGTTGCAGATATTAAGTTTTCCAGGTGTGGTTGAATTGACAACTCAGCTGCTAATACTTGAGAATATTCTTTGGCTCCCCTTGTGTTGAATCAATAAATTTGGGTTGAATGCTCTCCCCTCGAAAACTGTTGCGATCCCTTATACTTATTGGTTATCAAGACTATTTTCTGGCGCCGTAGCTGGGGAGCATAGCTCTATTCTTTGAGTCACTTGGTATTTATATCTGCTGATCACTATGAAGAACTTTAAGGATAAAAGAACCATGATTTTTCCCTCAATTACGAGGGGAGGTAAGGAACTGCCATCTAGCTCTACACTTGATTCACCTTCTGTTTTGAGTAAACTTGCGACACCAACTCCTGCTACTCATTCTAATATGTCGCATGTTATTGATGATGCCACTTCTGCTTTGCATGATACTTATGATGAAACTACTTCTATGCTTGGTACTACTATGCCATTAGGTTAATTTCTTGATGAACAACTTGCTAGGGTTAGAGAGAATGAAATTATTGAAACTGATAATATTGATGAAAATGATGATGAAGATTCTCCCCCTAGATATGAATTGCCTGTTGTGCCTGAGGGTTATGTTATGGATGAAGAAACTACTAGAGACTTTTTAGCTTGCAATGATAGATGTGATCTTAAGAAACTATTAGGTAAGCTAAAAGAAAAATCTTTGGATGCTAGAATCAAATATGACCCTACTTTTGCTACTTCACCTATATGCATTTCCGATAAGGATTATGATTTCTCTATCGATCCTGAGTTAATTACTTTGGTTGAATCTGATCCTTTTTATGGCTATGAATCTGAAAATGTTGTGGCACATCTCACTAAATTAAGTGATATAGCCACCCTATTCACTAATGATGAGAAAACTCGCTATTACTTTATCCTTAAGTTATTTCTGTTCTCATTAAAGGGTGATGCTAAAACATGGTTTAATTCTCTTGATCCTGGCGTGTGCGTAGTCCCCAGGATATGATTTATTTCTTCTCTGCTAAATATTTCCCCGCTCATAAGAAACAAGCTGCTTTAAGGGAAATATATAATTTTGTGCAAATTTAAGAAGAGAGTCTCCCACAAGCTTGGGGGAGGCTTCTCTAATTAGTTAATGCTTTGTCTGATCATCATCTCAAGAAAAATGAAATACTTGATATCTTTTATAATGGACTAACCGATGCTTCCAGAGACCACCTGGATAGTTGTGCTGGTTGTGTTTTCAGGGAAAGAACTGTTGATAAAGCCGAATTGCTATTGCATAATATGTTGAGTAATGAAAATGATTGGACACTTCCTAAATCAACTCCTAAGCCAACTCTGAAGAAAAGGGGTATTCTATTTCTCAGTCCTGAAGATATGGAAGAGGCAAAGAAATCTATGAAAGAAAAAGGTATTAAAGCTGAAGATGTTAAGAATTTACCACCTATTGAAGAAATACATGGTCTTGATAACCCGACACAGGTAGTAAAGGAAAATTATATCTATAGATTTGATGAAGGTGATATCCCTTGTTATAAGTCTGCTAGCCAATTCTTAGATGAGTCTGATAATTTTATTGTTAAAGAAGAAAACTTCAATGCTTATGTTGGTAGACAATTGAAACATAATGCTTATATGATTGAACACTTGAGTGATTATATTTCTATAGTTAAAGGTGAACTTAAACTTATTAGTAAACATGCTTCTATAGTTACCACTCAAGTAGAACAAGTGCTTAAAGCTCAGAATGATTTGCTAAATGAATTAAATAAGAAGAAAAATGATAATGTTGTTAGAGTTGTGACTAGAGGGGGTAAAATGACTAAGGAACCTTTGTATACTGAGGGCCACCCTAAGAGAATTGAGCAGGATTCTCAGAGAACTAATGTTGATGCACCTAGTCCTTCTAAAAGAAAGAAAAAGAAAAATGATAGGACTTTGCATGCTTCTAGTGAACCTATTGTTGATACACCTGAGAATCCCAATGATATTTGTATTTCTGATGCTGAAACACAATCTGGTAATGAACATGAACCTAGTGATAATGTTAATGATGATGTTCATTTTGATGCTCAACTTAGCAATGACAATGATGTAGAGATTGAACCTCCTGTTGATCTTGATAACCCACAATCAAAGAATCAACGTTACGATAAGAGAGACTTTGTTGCTAGGAAGAACGGAAAAGAAAGAGAACCATGGGTTCAGAAACCCATGCCTTTTCCTCCTAAACCATCCAAGAAAAAGGATGATGAGGATTTTGAGCGCTTTGCTGAAATGATTAGACCTATCTTTTTGCGTATGCGTTTGACTGATATGCTTAAAATGAACCCTTATGCTAACTATATGAAGGATATTGTTACAAATAAAAGAAAGATACCGGAAGCTGAAATTTCCACCATGCTTGCTAATTATACTTTTAAAGGTGGATTACCTAAGAAACTAGGGGATCTAGGAGTACAAACTATACCATGCTCCATCAAAAGAAACTATGTTAAAACTGCTTTATGTGATCTTGGAGCCGGTGTTAGTGTTATGCCTCTCTCTTTATATCGTAGACTTGATTTGAATAAGTTGACACCTACTGAAATATCTTTGCAAATGGCTGATAAATCAACTGCAATACCTGTCGATATTTGTGAGGATGTGCCTGTTGTGGTTGCAAACGTTACTATTTTAACGGACTTTCTTATTCTTGATATTCCCGAGGATGATAGTATGTTGATTATCCTTGGTAGACCCTTTTTGAATATTGTAGGGGCTGTTATTGATTGGAACAAAGGCAATGTCACTTTTCATGTTAGTGGTAATGAGCATACGGTACACTTTCCGAGGAAACAACCTCAAGTCCATAGTATCAATTCTATTGGAAAAATTTCAACGATTATTATTGGAGGTTTTGAATTTCCTCTTCCTACTGTCAAGAAGAAATATGATATTCTTATTGTTGGGGATGTGCATATCCCCGTTGAGGTAACCTAGTGTTATTCGAAATTTCTCCGGTTTCATGTTATTCGGAAAGAGTTTGTTAACAAGACTTGATCAACCTTTTTAGTGGATTCCTTTTGATGAGCATGAGATGGATGAAGTTAGAAAGCACAACTCTCTGTACCCTCTTTTTACTTTCTGTTATTTAGATTTAATAAAGCAAAATTAGTATTTTCTGTCTGTTATCTGATTATTCTTGCAATAAAAAATACCCTGAAAATAAAAGTTCTCCTAATGTCCCAAAAATGAAATATGTTTTTGTAGAATATTTAAGAATATGTGGCACTGAGAACACACCAAAGGGAGCCACCACCTGGCCATGAGGGTACAGGGCGCGCCCCCCTGCCTCGTTGGCCCCACGTGGCCCCCTCCACTTATTCCTGCACCCACACACTTTGTCTTTCTCCAGAAAAAATCACCCACCAGCTCAAACCCGAGTACTAGCTCATCTTGCTGCCATTTTCGATCTCCTTGCTCAAAGCTCCATTCACAAAACTGCTTTGCGGGATTGTTCTTCGGTATGTGACTCCTCCAATGGTCCAATTAGTTTTTGGTCTAGTGCTTTATTTATTGCAAATTTTTGCTACTTAGGTGACCCTGTTCTTGAGCTTGCATGTCAAATTTATGTGGTCAAAAGTAGTTTTAATGCATGATATGGCCTCTAGGCACTTGTAGTAGTAGTTGCTATCAATCTTGTTGAGTTTGGTTCACTTTTATTTTGAGTTGCTAAAAAATTTAGAAATTTTTCAGAGGAAGAAATATGTTTAGGAAAATGTATCAGGGTGGTTCCTCAAAGAAGCAAAGACCTAGGCTCGCGATACATGAGTCGGACTATGAACTACCAAGAGAAGCTCAAGTGCGGCCTTGTGAATGGCCGTTAGAAGGTTTTATGGTCCAAGCAGGAATTAAGGAGGAATTTGACGCGTATGTGTGTAATGCTGAACTTGAGGGCTTTGTGTCAGATAAGTGCCCCCAATATTATTACCTAACGGATTCCTTTATGATAAGGTTTAAATTAACATCATCACACAATTCTCACACTGTCATGTTTGATTTGTATGATAAATCTTATACCATGGACTTAGAAGATTTTAACACTGCTTGTAAACTCCCGCAGTGGGGTAATGTTAGTGAACCTCGCAAATCTGAATTTAAAGAACTTCTTGCTAGTACACTGTGGGGGAATCTAGAGAAATAACACAAGCTACCATAGGGAGCATTCATTTTCCTGCCATACATTATTTTGCTCTCTTTATAGGTAGATGCATTAATGGTAAGGATGCGGCATGTCACATGTGTGTTCCCGATCTTAGTGTTCTCAAGAGTGTTGTATTAGGAGATAAACAATACAACTTGGGGGACATTGTTGCACGTAGGTTGCGTCATAACAGTATTAGTGGAGATTTGTTCGGTGGAATTTATGCAACCCGTTTAGCTAACTTTCTTGAGGTACCCGTACATGAAAATGATATGGAGTTGCCTCCTGCTTATCTAGATTTTAATGCTATGGTTCACCATCAGTTTATTGAGAGGAATGAACAACCTCTCCAGTACCGACTAATCTTTGACATGCGTCGCACTGTCCATGTTGCTCTCCCTGCTCCTGCTTTCTTTGACTTTCAGGCAAAAAGGAGATATGTTATAACCAGGGAGGAGGTTAATGAGTACGAGAGGAGGACGGAGGCAGCTTGCCTCCAAGCTGCAGCTCATGAGGTAATAGCCGCTATGTCCCAGTACGACCCCAGTTACAACTTTGGATTTCCACCAGGCCAGTCATGGCCATAGGCCATCTTAGGCCAAAAGCCTAAGCTTGGGGGAGTACGTATTTCTCACTGACATTACATTCATGCTCACACACTCATGCCAGTTGTCGGTGATCATACTTTTTCATTGTATCATCCATGCTAGTTTATTTTCTGTTTTAAGCTTTCTTCTTGTGTGTTTGAATTTTTTTAATAAAACCCAAAAAAATTAGCTGTAGCTTTTAGCTAGTTTACCTTCCATGCTTGTAGTAGTAGTAATTAAAAGAAAACCCAAAAAGACTTCTCATTCTTCTTTTGCTTGTTGGGAGCTTTCCCGTGTAAATAGTTTTATTTCTTTTCTTGTTCTTTGGGGGTCGAGAGGAGAAGACCATGATGAAAATGTTGAGTGGCTCTCATATGCATTATTGTTGATCTAACAAAGAGCCATATTATCTTGTCTTCTCCCTTGTATTAAATGCTTGCAGATTCCAGCTTGGTCCAATGCATGTGCACTATTATTATCCACACTATCCGGTTGTGTAAGTGAAAGGCAATAATGACGATATATGATGAACTAATTGAGATGAGAAAAGCTGGTATGAACTCGACCTCTCTTGTTTTTGTAAATATGATTAGTTCATCGTTCCTGATTCAGCCTGTTATGAATGAAACATGTTTGCAACGACAATTAGAGATTATAGTTGCTCATGCCATGCTTAAGTAGCTAGGAGTTTATAATGGTTTACCTTGCATGCGAACATGCTATTAAAATGGTTGCGATGTGGTATGATAGGGTGGTATCCTCCTTTGAATGATTCAAGTGGCTTGACTTGGCACATGTTCATGCATGTAGTTGAAACAAAATCAACATAGCCTCCACGATATTTATGTTCATGGTGAATTATATCCTACTCATGCTTGTATTCAGTGTTGATTAATTTTAATGCATGTTCATGACTGTTGTCGCTCTCTAGATGGTCGCTCCCCAGTCTCTTTCTAGCATTCACTTGTACTAAGCGGGAATACTACTTGTGCATCCAATTCCATAAACCCCAAAGTTATCCCATATGAGTCCACCATACCTTCCTATATGCAGTATCTACCTGCCATTCCAAGTAAATTTGTATGTGCCAAACTCTAAACTGTCGGATTTCGGGTTCCGGCAGACCCTTGAGGTTCGAACACTGGGGTGCGCGCGGAGTTCTCTCCCCTACCAATCTACGTCCGATCCCCTCGCGTGATCTAAGCTGGAAACAACAAACAACACAAGGGACATGAGGTTTATACTGGTTCGGGCCACCGTTGTGGTGTAATACCCTACTCCAGTGTGTGGTGTGGTGGATTGCCTCAGGGGCTGATGATGAACAGTACAAGGGAAGAATAGCCTCGCGAGAGGTGTTCTTGAGCTGGTGTGATGAACTGCTGGGGTGAGTTCAATCGCTTCTCTCTGCTAGGGTTCTACCATATCTCTAGATATGTCTCCCTAGATGTCTAGATGATCCCTCTACTCTGTGGTGGCTAGCTCTATTTATAGAGGCCTTGGGCCTCTCCCCAAATAACGAGTGGGAAGGGTGCCAACAATTGGCCATTTTGAAGGGGAACATATAGTACAAGTCATCCTGACCAAAGGTGGTCTTCGGCTGCCAAAAGCACTGGTGATGACACCGTCTTGGGATCCACGGTGACCTCCGTCCCGCCGCTCTGTTGGTCTTGGTCTCGTTGCACCGGAATGGTAACCTTTGCCCGATGCCTCGGCCTGTGCTTGCCCCCTTTGCACCAAAGGGGAAACAAGGACACTGCGCAGGCCGGCGCCCGCCTGGTCTTGATCGTCATGGCTTGCGTCACAGGCTCTTCGCGAGGTACTCCTACCTTGATTTCTCCGCCTCCTCGCGAGCCTGCCTGATGAGGCTGCCTCTGAGGAAGCTTCCGGTCGTTCGCCCCGCGAGGCTTGGCCCCTCGTGAGGGTCTTCAGCTTGAGTTGATGAAGATGGGCCGTGCTGGTCCCCCACTTGAGCCATGCCGCAGGCCGCAGGCAGGCAAGTCTGGGGACCCCATTCCCAGAACGCCGACAGTAGCCCCCGGGCCCAAGGCGCGCCCGGGCTTGGCCTAGCAGGGAAGCGAAGAGGCAAGTGCGAAGCGTCGCGGGCCCTAACAGCATGCGGCCTTGGGTGCTGCATGGCGACTGATTGGACGTGGGCGTCTATGCTTCCCCATGACGCCTCGGCAACCACACGACTTGACAAGTCCCTGCATGTAGAGAAACCGGTCATGATTACCTGCGATCGTGGTGCTCGGCGGTTGGCCTCCTCCGGCTATAAGTATGGGGCTGTGCGAGCCCCTTCAGTCCATCCCTTGTCGTCGCTCCTTTCCTTCTTCTTCCTCGCTCTTGCTTCTCCTTATGCCAATGGCACCAATCCGCCGGTTCTCTGCAGAAGAGAAGGGAAAGGCCCCCCGAGAGGGTCCTGACCCACTTCCGCCAAAGAAGCGGCGGGTCCTCCGCCACCGAGATGAGGGTGCTCGGCAGGAGGCACCGAGGCCCTGGTATGAGCGGCCGCCCCGTGGGTTTCCGCTACCCTTGCACGCCCGCATCGTGGGTCCTAGGGGAGAAGGCGTCGAGCAACATCGACGATGCCGCCGTCGACACCAGCGAGTCACGGTGGTGCACGTCGTTCCTCCTGGAGTCCACGCCGAGCGCTCCTCTTGCGAGCTCGTGCTCCACGCCTCCAAGCTCTTGGATTCGCCTTCCTCCTTCCTTTGCCTTCGAGATGCCGCCGAGCGGCGCTCTGGAGCTCTGGCTGCAGCACGCTGACTGCAGTACCCTTGCGACCGGAGCGGAGGTCGCGGTTGTCGCTCCGGGCAAGGTCTTCATGACCCGGGGCTGGGGCGAAATTGCCCGGGTCTACGGGACGGTAGGCACCCTCGTAATTCATCTTGAATACGACGGCGCCTCGCTAATGTTCTTCAAGGTCTTCGATTCCGAAGGGCGTCGGCTGGAGTGCTGCCCCAGGGAGAGCGGCAGGGGCGACGAACTGGCGAGGACCTGGCCTGCCCATCGGCCCTCTAGCAGCTCCTCAGGCAGCAGCGGAGGAGCTAGGGAATTCAGTGGCTCCCTGAGCTCCTCGCGACTCCGGAGACGAGCGACGACAGCTACGAGCCCCCAAGCTCGCGCCGTGCTCGGAGCGGAGCAGCTGCGTCCAGCCACTGATCTGGATGGGGTTGGCGTCGACGTCGGGCAGCCCACTGTTGATGATGGCGTCCCTTGCGGAGGTGCGGGCGATCAGCATTCCTTAGGATTAGTATGCTTGTTCCCTGCAAGGAATCGAAGCAACACCCCATGGGGGTATGTAAGGCGTCTGACATGTCTTTTATGAATATTATATCCTTAATATGAATCAATGTGAGGTGCTTGTCCTGTCTCGGCTCGGCTCCCCCTTTCTATCCTCACGAGGACTTGGCGCTCTACGCTGATAGGTCCCAATCCCCAGGCAGGCTTCAGCCGTCGCTGGTATGCCAGGTCGCGATGCCGTGGTCAAGGTCAGGAGGTGAGCGGCCCGAGGTCCGGTAAGAGCCCCCGAGTCGCGATGCTCGGGAGGTCCCCTTTAGCGCTCAAGCAGCCCTCGCTGGGCGAGACAGGAAGGCAACGTCGCCGTGACAGAGCCGCACTGGGCGAGGGTTTAGTTCTGCGTTGGTCCAACTCTTGTAAGGGCATGACTTATCTCTTGAGTTTGGTGTAGTTCCTCGATGAAGCGCCCGGCCCGAGTGGTGGCAGCTGAGGCGCTGCTGGATTAGGTCCTCGCGGGCTTATGTCCTGCTTTTATTCCTGCAACATGCACCATGCCTCGCGGAGGCGTTTAAACTTGTGTTTGGTGTCGTGAAACAATCTATGGCTTGTAATATTTGCTTTGAATTTCCTGGAATTTGCATTTTTCTCCCCTACTTGCTCGCGCTCTATGTCGGCAGGGCCCGGCCCCGTGCATACCTCGCCCAGCGTTAGCCTCAACCGAAAACCAGGCAGGACTAAGGAGTGAGGGGCTACGTGGCAAGTTAGGCTCCTGAGTCGCGATGCTCAGGAGTCCCCCTTGACGCATAAGCAGCAAGTAGGAAAGGGGGGAACGAGGAGTGGATTGATCGTTCTGCGTCGGCAGGGCCTGGCCCCGCGCATACCTCACCCAGCGTTAGCCCCGACCGGAAACTGGGACGGGACTAAGGAGTGAGGGGCTACGGGGCAAGTTAGGCTCCTGAGTCGCGATGCTCAGGACTCCCCCTTGAAGGTTCAAATGGGTTTCCATACCTTGGCTCCGCTCGGGGAGGGGCACGTGACGACCAAGTCCGAGGAACCTGGCTGGGTGGCATGCGCTCGGGCGAGGCCCGGGCGTAGCCCCCGTGTCCAGCCCCCTCGCGTGGAACTCCCGAGGGGAGGCATTGCAATGGTGCCGGACACTAAGCCTTGGGCTCCCTGAGGTTGGTACGGCGGTAGGCCGCCCTGAGTTGTTTATCACCAGCGGGGAGCATAGCGCTTTCGTATGTGTACGGGCATAGCCGCTCCTCGGCAGTGTCGTCAGCCAGCCCGGAGCATGGTGCTTCCACTGGTACGTGGGAGGGGGCTCCCCTCCGGGAGGAGCCCCCGGGGCGTGTACAGCCCCGCCCTGACACGTGGCCAGCACGGTAGGGCTAGGAGAGGTGTATCTGGGCACTCGCGAGCCAGCGCGGGACTCACAAGGCCCTACCTCGAGGCGGGTTGTGCCTGGCTCTGGGCCTTTATCAATGGTGTGTTCCTGCAGGGTGGTTAGAATGCAAATGCTCTACATCCTTAGGTCCCGTCCCTCGAGCTAGCTCAGCCGCCGCTGGTATGATAGGTCGATGCGTGCGTCAAGGCCAGGGGGTGAGGGCTGGAGAGCCAGTAGGAGCCCATGAGTCGCGATGCTCAGGTACCCCCCTTTTAACGTGCAAGCGCTTTGCATGAAAGCGGAGAAGTCCGCGATAAGTAGTAGGTGACAATTAAGCGCAAAAGAGCAGATTCATTTTAAGTAGACGCGAGAAAAGCAAACGCCACTGGACCAGGCCCGAGCAGCTTGGGGATGATGCAACCCGAGGGGCGCCCCCATCTAGGTAAGTAAAGAGCATAAGCAAAACGAATACATGCTGCAGGGATGGACTCATGCGGCCTGGGAATGATGCGGCCATGTGGGTGCTCCCAGCTAAAAATGGAACTTAGAAAGATGTCACCTGGTGCCGTTGAAGACAGAGTGATGTTGAAGAAGCGGGCGATGCACGATGAAGATGTTGACCCTCACGAGCCCCTAGGCCCAGGAACCTCGGGAGGCTTCGAGGGCACAGGTGGGTCTCCGAAGGCCATCTCCATCTCTGCCAGGACCGTACCATGCCTGACCTCCTGAGCCTCCAGAATGCTCCTCAGCAGGCGCTGATGAGCGGCGACTGCGTTCGGCAGGCCGAAAGGCATGCGAACATAGCTGTGAGGTGGACCCTCGTAACGCCCCGCGCGCGAAGGCCAGAGACGCTCCTGAGACGCGGCTCGGTTAAGCCCTGGCACGTCGATGCAGACGCGCATCCCACCATCCTCACCTGTATGTGGGGCTACGGTGGGCAGGCGGCGGCAGCCGTGCATGACTCTCGACTCCTTTAGCTCCTAGGTGTTGCTTGCGATGAACTCCTGAGGGTTTGGTCTTCCTTGCCTTGTACCTTCCTGGGAAACGTGCCTGGAAGCACCCCTCCAAGTGGTGCCCGAGCGCCTCCCTCGCGGCCTTGGCAAGGTCGGTGGCTCTCCACGAAAGATCCCCCGAGCCCTGCCTAAGGAGGGCACCGGGCGCGCCTTCCTATGCGAGAGAGGGTGGCGCTCCCTGATTGGGTGCAGATCCTGGCGCAACACCTCCGGAGGCGCCTGCCTCCTGATGGCTTGGGCCAGGCGAAACCTTCTTCTTCTTGGGGGTCGCCTCAGGAAGTCTTTCGTTCCTGTGGTCCGGGTCTTCGATTGCTACGGCTTGGAACGCGCGCTCGAGTGAGCACACTGCGTCCCTTTCTTCACAGGGTACGGTGATGACTCCACCGCTTCCTGGCATCTTAAGGACGTTGTATCCATGGTGAGTCACTGCCATGAACTTTGCCAAGGCTGGGTACCCGAGGATGGCGTTGTATGGCAGACGGATGTGGGCGATGTCGAAGTTGATGAGCTCGGTGCGGTAGTTGTTGCGCTGCCCGAAGGTGACCGGAACGCGAACCTGCCCTATTGGAACAGTGGAACCATCAGTGACTCCTGAGAAGGGCTTGGTTGGCTGAAGCTGATCATACGACACTTGGAGATTGTCGAATGTCTCGACGGACAAGATGTTGAGTCCTGCACCGCCGTCAATGAGGGTCCTGGTGACCTGCATGTTGCTGATGACTGGGGAACAAAGCATTGGGAGGACTCCAGCCGTTGCCGCACACTTGAGCTGATCCGCTGAGATGAACGTGATAGCGCACGCAGACCACCTGAAAGGGCACGTGGCCTCAAGCTTGGGGAGGACTGCATTCACCTCGCGAGCAAACTGCTTGAAGATGCGCTGTGAGGCTGGGGCCTGCACGCCACCCAAGATGCAAGCGATTGCACGCGGCTCCTGGAAGCCCCCAGCTCCCTCGTCTTGATGTTGGTCTTCGTTCCTCCTTGGCGGTGGCGGCAAAGAAGGAAGGCATGTGTTGCCGTGCGGGCGATCCTCACGAGGCTGACCTCTCCAGCCTCCCTCGCGAGGCTGGTCCTGCCAGTGATCCTCGCGAGGTCGGTCACGCCACCCTTGGTGAGGGCCACGGTCTTCCCATCGTCCGCCACCTCTGCCTCCTCCTCGGCCATAGCCCCTGTCGTTGCGCTCGGGGCGTCGGCCGACATGTCCATCTCTCACGGCCCTGAGCTCTTGACATTCGTTGGTGCTGTGGGTGTGGAGGTCGTGGTACACGCAGTACTGGCTGCCCTTGGATGACTCAGGCTGATCCCTGCCTCGCTTGGTGTCTGGTTCCGCTGCGAGCACGGCAGCCCCCTTGTGCTTCACATCCTTGGACTTGGGCTTCTTCTCTTCTGGGTCGGCAGCCGGGAGTTCAAGGAGGGAAAGGCGCCCTTCCTCAGCCCTGGCGTACTTGGTCGCCAAGTTGAACAGCTCCAGGGATGTACATAGGTCTTCATGGATTGCTAGCTCCTCCTTCATCTTGATGTCGCGTACGCCACCGGAGAAGGCCGAGATGATGGCTTCTTCAGTCACATTGGGGATCTTGAGGCGAGCGTTGTTGAAGCGCTGGATGTACTTCTGCAGGGTTTCCCATTGCTGCTGCTTGATGCGGCACAGATCACTCATGGCCGGGGGCTGGTCGCGAGTGCCTTGGAAGTTGGTGATGAAGCAAGTGCGCATCTCATCCCAGGAGGAGATTGTGCCAGGAGCCAGGTGCGGGCCCCATCCTTGAGCGCCATGGGAAACCAGTTCACCATGACCCTTTCGTCTCCGTTGGCGGCTTCGATGCACATCTTGTAGAGCTGTAGGAACTCCGCCAGGTCCGCCGTGCCATCGTAGCGAGGGGGCAGGTCAGGCTTGAACTTGCCTGGCCATGCAACGCCGCGTAGCTCGGGGGTGAGGGCGCGGCAGCCTGCTGTGGCAACCGGTGCCTTTTGCTGGTACTGGGCTTGCTCCTGGGGATTACCACGCGCCACCGCTTGGAGCAGCGCGGGGTCTTGGCGTGGAGGTGCAGGGACGCGATGTTGCCGCGCCGGCGCTGGGAGCGCGCCGCCGCTTGGAGCAGCGCGGGGTCTTGGCGTGGAGGTGCAGGGACGCGATGTTGGCGCGCCGGCGCTGGGAGCGCGCGAGCGCCTTCTTGGGGACGAAGGATCTCTTGGCAGCTCCTTTCTTGCTGCGCAGGCGCCGGGTGCGAGGGTCTCGCCCTGGGGATGCGCACCTTGGAGCCAGGGCGCCTTCTTGGGGAGGAGGTGGTTGAGGCACCTCCTGATCCTCGCCTTCTGCGCGGAATGGAGGGCGAGGCAGCGAGAAGGACGGCAAGGGGGAGCCCCCTGCGGTGCTGACGAGCTCGGTGATGCGGGCGAGCCAGTCTCCGTAGAGGTCGTCGACGGGGCGGTAGTGCAAGAGCTCTCTTGCTAGGAGCAGCGCGGCGTGCGCGTCCGTAGGGGCGCGACGGGCGTGGGACGATGAAGCGGCTGGAGTCAGCGACGGCGTGGCGGTGCGGCCCTCCCGCCGTACTGAAGGGTGCTGGGACGAGCCCTGCTGCTCGTTCCCTGTCGGGCCGGTGGTGGCATTGGCGGCAGGCGACGAGGAAGGACGAGGGCGTCCGCTGACGGGCGCCGTCTGGGCGAGGCGGGTGGCAAGAGCAGCCCGGCGCTCGGCGCGAGCCCGACGAATGTCAGCCATGGACACGACGGAAGATAACACACGAACAGCGGAAGAAAGATTCCGACGCACCCCTACCTGGCGCACCAAATGTTGGATTTTGGGTTCCGGCAGACCCTTGAGGTTCGAACACCAGGGTGCGCGCGGAGATTTCTCCCCTACCGATCTACGTCCGATCCCCTCGCGTGATCTAAGCTGGAAACAATGAACAACACAAGGGACACGAGGTTTATACTAGTTCGGGCCACCGTTGTGGTGTAATACCCTACTCTAGTGTGTGGTGTGGTGGATTGCCTCAGGGGCTGATGATGAACAGTACAAGGAAAGAACAGCCTCGTGAGAGGTGTTCTTGCGCTGGTGCAATGAACTGCTGGGGTGAGTTCAGTCGCTCCTCTCTACTAGGGTTCTACCAGATCTCTAGATATGTCTCCCTAGATGTCTAGATGATCCCTCTACTCTGTGGTGGCTAGCTCTATTTACAGAGGCCTTGGGCCTCTCCCCAAATAACGAGCGGGAAGGGTGCCAACAATTGGCCATTTTGAAGGGGAACATATAGTACAAGTCATCCTGACCAA
The DNA here is from genome assembly GCF_018294505.1 of Triticum aestivum. Lineage (NCBI taxonomy): Eukaryota > Viridiplantae > Streptophyta > Magnoliopsida > Poales > Poaceae > Triticum > Triticum aestivum. The sequence goes on along the minus strand of NC_057806.1, from coordinate 361,597,194 downwards.
AGGTGGTCTTCGGCTGCCAAAAGCACTGGTGATGACGCCGTCTTGGGCTCCACGGTGACCTCCATCCTGCCGCTCTGTTGGTCTTGGTCTCGTTGCACCGGAATGGTAACCTTTGCCCGATGCCTCGGCCTGTGCTTGCCCCTTTGCACCAAAGGGGAAACAAGGACACTGCGCAGGCCGGCGCCCGCCTGGTCTCGATCGTCATGGCTTGCGTCACGAGCTCTTCGCGAGGTACTCCTGCCTTAATTTCTCTGCCTCCTCGCGAGCCTGCCTGATGAGGCTGCCTCTGAGGAAGCTTCCGGTCGTCAGCCCCGCGAGGCTTGGCCCCACGTGAGGGTCTTGAGCTTGAGTTGATGAAGATGGGCCGCGCTGGGCCCCCACTTGAGCCACACTGCAGGCCGCAGGCAGGCAAGTCTAGGGACCCCCGTTCCCAGAATGCCACATAAACTTCAAATGAAATTCTATTTTGTATGCTCAAATAGCTCATGTATCAACTAGGGCTGTCTATATCTTCCATGCTAGGCGGTTTATTCTCAAGAGGAGTGGACTCCGCTCCTCACTCACGAGAAAATGGCTGGTCACCGGGATGCCCAGTCCCATGCTCACATCAAATCAAAATAATTGCAAACAAAACTCCCCTAGGATTGTTGTTAGTTGGAGGCACCCGTTGTTTCGCGCAAGCCATGGATTAATGCTTGTTGGTGGTGGGGGAGTATAAACTTTACCATTCTGCTTGGGAATTGCCTATAATGTGTGTAGCATGGAAGATATCAAGATCTCTCGGTTGATATGTTGACAATGAAAGTATACCGCTCAAAATATTATTCATCTCTATTTCAAAATCAAGCTCTGGCACCTCTACAAATCCCTGCTTCCCTCTGCGAAGGGCCTATCTATTTACTTTTATGTTGAGTCATTATCCTCTTATTAAAAAAGCACCAGTTGGAGAGCACCGCTGTTATTTGCATCCATTACTATTAATTTATATTGAGTATGACTGGATCTCTTTTACCATGAATTACAATGTTTAGTCAGTCCTTGATCTTCAGGGGTGCTCTGCATTTATGTTTTGCGGTCTCAGAAAGGGCTAGCGAGATACCATCTTGTTATATCATATTATGATTGTTCTGAGAAAGTGTTGTCATCCGAGATTTATTATTATTGCTCGCTAGTTGATTATGCCATTGATATGAGTAAACATGATACCTAAATTTTATCGTGAATATGGTTAGTTCATAATCTTTGCTGAAAACTTGAATGCTGGCTTTACATATTTAGAACAACAAGAGCAAACCGAGTTTGTAAAAGTTTTTCTTTATCACTTTCAGTTTGTCACCTGAATTGCTTGAGGGCAGGCAAAGGTTTAAGCTTGGGGGAGTTGATACGTCTCCAGCGCATCTACTTTTCCAAACACTTTTGCCCCTGTTTCGGACTCTAACTTGTATGATTTGAATGGAACTAACCCGGACTGACGCTGTTTTCAGCAAAATTGCCATGGTGTTATTTTTGTGTAGAAATAAAAGTTCTCGGAATGACCTGAAAATCAACGGAGAATACTTTTGGAATATAAGAAAAATACTGGTGAAAGAATCAAAGCAAGGGGGCCCACACCTTGTCCATGAGGGTGGGGGGCACGCCCATCCCCCTGGGGCGCGCTCCCTGCCTCGTGGGCCCCCTGGTGCTCCACCGACCTCAACTCCAACTCTATATATTCACGTTTCGGGAGAAAAAAATCAGAGAGAAGGATTCATCGCGTTTTATGACATGGAGCTGTCGCCAAGCCCTAATCTCTCTCAGAAGGGCTGATCTAGACTCTGTTTGGGGCTCCGGAGAGGGGAAACTGTCGCAATCGTCATCGTCAACCTTCCTCCATCACCAATTTCACGATGCTCACCGCCGCGTGTGAGTAATTCCATCGCAGGCTTGCTGGGCGGTGATGGGGTGGATGAGATTTATCATGTAATCGAGTTAGTTTTGTTAGGGTTTGATCCCTAGTATCCATTATGTTCTGAGATTGATGTTGCTATGACTTTTCTATGCTTAATGCTTGTCACTAGGGCCCGAGTGCCATGATTTCAGATCTGAACCTATTATGTTTCCATGAATATATGTGAGTTCTTGATCCTATCTTGCAAGTCTATAGTCACCTATTATGTGTTACGATCCGTTAACCCCTAAGTGACAATAATCGGGATACTTACCGGTGATGACCGTAGTTTGAGGAGTTCGTGTATTCACTAAGAGTTAATGCTTTGGTCCGGTACTCTATTAAAAGGAGTTCTTAATATCCCTTAGTTTCCAATAGGACCCCGCTGCCACGAGAGGTTAGGACAAAAGACGTCATGCAAGTTCTTTTCCATAAGCACGTCTGACTATATTTGGAATGCATGCCTACATTACATTGATGAACTGGAGCTAGTTCTGTGTCACCCTATGTTATAGCTGTTGCATGAGGAATCACATCCGACATAATTATCCATCACTGATCCATTGCCTACGAGCTTTTCACAAATTCATCTTCCCTTATTTACTTTTCCGTTGCCACTGTTACAATCACTACAAAACCAAAACTATTACTTTTGCCACCGTTACCGTTACTTTCATATTACCTTGCTACTAAATACTTTGCTGCAGATATTAAGTTTTCCAGGTGTGGTTGAATTGACAACTCAGTTGCTAATACTTGAGAATATTCTTTGGCTCCCCTTGTGCCAAATCAATAAATTTGGGTTGAATACTCTACCCTCGAAAACTGTTGCGATCCCCTATACTTGTGGGTTATCATGTAGTGTTTTCTACAAACCTAGACTTCAAAATGGTGGTTTTTTGCAATTTACTCTGGGTATTCATTTTGCCAAAAATCATTGTTATTTTTCGAAAATAGTCATTGTTTTGCCAAAATCAACATTGTTTTGTAAAAATCATGGGTATTCACATGAAGACCCAAGAATACCCCTAGCGCCTCCCAACACCACTAGCTCATGATAAATACTTCCTACTGCTGACCTCTCAAAGTTTTCATCTTCCCAAAGTTTGATAACCAGATGGGAAATTGGGCATCAGTTTCTATATGTACATTCCATTCAGTATGGCTCTGTCTGCTACCATAATGACCCCATATCGGATAGCCTGAGCTTCCATTACCAAAGTACCATATTTTCTTGCCCTTGCAGAAATGTCACAACACCGCCTCTCCACACAAGTCCCGTTGCACCACTTCCTTCTTCCTCCGAGTATGATGCATCAACATTTATCTTGGTCTCTACCACTTCAAATGATTTCCATATTGGTTGCACCTTACGAGGTTTATGTCTCAGCCCCTCCCCGGCAAAGCCAAATTAGTAGTGGTGTCAATTGCCCAAAGGACCGAGGCCATGATTGATTTGCCTCGTTCACCATGCTGACATGCGATATGCTCAGTCCAGACAGCCCAACAGCCGCACAAGATCATGCATGCATCAACGTTCTGTATCACCTTTCCCTCAACAATATCAACGGCCCAGGAATCCGGATGTAGCGATGGTACTTTGAGGCCTGTCCTGCTCTTCAGCTCCTGCCAGAATATACGTGGCCAAGTATATTCAAAGAGGGCATGGAAGTTCCTGAGCTCTGCAGTCCTCACAAAAGTCGATATGTTCCATGTGGCGTTCCTTTATAATAGCCTTGCACGGGATATACTTCTTGATCGCTCCACCACAAGCTCATGCCTTTAGGTGGTACCGGCAGGCCCCATAATTTCTTCTAGAACATCTTGACATCGCCTTCAGATCCTCCCGGAGCAGTTGTAATCCTTTGTTTAGTGGTCAGCACTCGGTATGTTGAACGGATTGAGAAACACCCGTTCTTTTCAAGGTGGCAACCCCACGTATCTTCCGTTCAAAATGTGCTTGACCTCTCTGAACATCCCATTGGCATGTGTCCATTAGTATAAGTTCACTCTCCCTATTTAGAGTTGCCCCCATTCTTTTGACCATGGGTTTCAGATTGGGGGTTTCAGATTAGGGTTGTTTGGCATCCATGGATCCGCCCAAGGATTGATTGAAGTGCCACCCCCTACCCGTTTGATCAGGCCAACTGGCAAAGCCTCCCTACGGTGCAGTATTGCTCTCCATAGATGGGAGCATCCTCGCTTCCAAGAAATCACAGTTGCTAATTTTTTTCCTTTGAGTACCTGAGCACATAATGACTTCGGATTTGTTAACATCCTCCATGCTTGTTTATACAAAGTTGAGACACTTATTTTGGGACGGAGGGAGTAGCTAGAAAGGACTAATTGAACGTGGGAAAGTCTTTGAAGCCCATGCCACCTTGAGCTTACGGAATGACAATCTCCTTCCACTTCCTCCAATGCATCTTTTCTTTTCTTCATCACCTCCCCAGAAAAAGCGAGACACAATACTCGCTATTTTTTTGCATAGCTTCTTTGAGAGCTGAAAACAACTCATAGAATAAGTCAGAATCGCTTGGCAAACAACTTGACAAGCGCTTCTCTAGCTGCACCATTCATGAGTTTTGGAGACCGTTCACGAACTAAACTTTTCAGTTTTGTAACAATACTTTCAAAGTGTTCATCCGTAGACCTACCTAGGAGCAATGACTTGGTGGTGGACGTGCAACCAAGCCCATATATGCCCACTCATGTCCAATTCGGTGATGCTTCAACATCTAAGGTATTGGGTCTGGGAAAAGTGGTCATCTCTCAATATTTATCCTTTGAGAAGGTCGTGCTTGTTGAGCCCCTTGCATACAATTTACTTTTCGTTCGTCAACTTGCTCTCATGGGCTTTTTAACATTCTTTGATCTTGATACCGTGACCCTTTTGTGGAGCAAGACTCTTAAAGTAGCTTTTGTTGCGCATGTCGAGAATGTTCTCTATGTGGTTAACTTTTTGAAGCGACCCACTAGGACCGTGACTTGCCTAATGGCTAAAGTTGATGTGGGATGGCTTTGGCATCGTCGACTAGCCCACGTCAATATGAGATCTTTGCAAAGTATCCTCAAAGGGCATCACGTTCGTGGGCTAGCAAATGTGAGTTTGGCCAAAGACCGTGCTTGCAATGCTTGTATTGAAGGAAAACTACATGAGATGGCTCACCAACCCACGACTATCATCTACTCAAAGAGGCCCTTGGAGCTCCTTCACATGGATCTCTTTGGTCCTCCATCCTTTGATAGTCTTGGGGTAAGAAAATATTGCTTGGTGATTGTGGATGATTATTCAAGATACACTTGGGTATACTTCTTCAAGAGGAAGAGTGAGACCCAACAAACCATCGTCGACTTTGCTAATGAAACTCAACGTCAACATGAAGCAAAGATATTGATGATTAGAAGTGACAACGACGCCGAGTTCAAGAACTACACCTTGGATGAGTTCCTTAGTGATGAGGGGATCATGCACCAATACGCTGCACCATACACCCCCTCAACAAAATGGTGTTGCGGAGAGGAAGAATCAGATGTTGATGGATGCGGCAAGGACCATGATGGCGGAATTCAAATCTCTGTACAACTTTTGGGCAGAAGCCATCAACACCGCATGTCATGCATCCAATTAGCTTTGTCTTCGCAAAGGCTTGAACAAGACTCCATATGAGATACTTACCGGTAACAAGCCCAACCTCAAGTATTTTCGGGTGTTCGGGTGTAAGTGTTTCATTCTCAAGAAGGCGTTTGTTTGTCTAAATTTGAACCTATCTCAAGAGGGCATATTTGTTGGTTATGATACAAACTCTCATGCTTACAATGTACTCAACAAGTCCTATGGACTCATTGAGGAGACATGTAACATGGAGTTTGATGAAAATAATGGCTCCCAAGTGGAGCAAAGTGGTCTTTGTGATGTAGGTGATGAAATTCCTCCTCATGCCATAAGAAGAATGGGGATTGGTCAAATACTCCCCATTGAGGAACCCCTTGTGGCCGAAGGAGAAGGACAATGTTCTACACAAGTGGAACCATCACTAACGCTAGACCCACATGCTTCCAAATATGTAACACCCCGATAGATTAGCTACAGTAATCCCCTTCTAATGATGCCTTGTCATCATTGTTACTGTTGCTAATATCACTTTGATTCAAATCCGGTTCAAATTTCAAATTCAAATTAAAGTCCAAAACTCAAAGTTTTCAAACATGAAAACTAAAATGTTCAAAGTGTGGCAAATAATCTCTGGTTATTTGTCATATCGGAACCAACCTCTTTTGGATTCCCAAGTGCCCCTCGGAATTTATGTAGTGGTCTGCCAACATTTAAAATTGGCCTTTTCAAATTTTAAAAATAGTTAGACAACTCCTTTTGACCTCAAACTTTTTGTGACTCCTAGAAATAATGTGCTTCAATTATGTGCCAAGTTTCTTGTTCAACAAAAATCATTTTCTATTTTAACTAAATGCAAAACTGAGACAATTGTTTGACAGAATAGATTAAAGAGAAAGAGCTAAATAGCTAATGTGCACATGGGCTTGTCGCACAGTGCAACAGCCCAGCCCAACTACCCTTGTCTCCTTCTTTCCCTATTCATCATAGGTGCCGTGGACGCACGCGCCGCGTCCATGGCTTCGATTGCCACGCGTCGGCCATCCGGTCCTCCCCGGTGGCCACAAGACCTCCCCTCCCTCCTGCTGAAACCCTAGCCCCTCATTCCCCCTCTCACGCTGTTTCTTCTCTCCCGCAAGAAGCCGAGTCGCCGTCGCTGTGAACCCCGTCGTCCTCGCGCCGACCCAGCTCCCCGGCGCCTCGGAATCTGTCCAAGTGCTCCGCCGTCGTCGACTACGTCGACTGCGTGGACGGATTCGGCATCGGAGCCCCTACACCGAGTGGATCGAACTCGTCTTCCACATCGACGCCTGAAGCTCGCCGCCGTCAACTTGCTCCGCCTCGACCCCTTCAAGCTTCCCCGAGCCGTCTCCCTCCTCGAATGCCAACGCCCTCGTCGTCGTCTCCGGCCACCCCGCCCCCCCCCCCCCCGCCTCGAGCCCGCTGCCACCTCCCTACAGCTCTGGGTGAGCCCCTCCTCCGTTTTCCTCCTCTTCTTCCCATCCCGTCGCCGTAGCCTGCTGACCCCGTCGTGTTCGAACCCCGCGTACGCGTGTGTGCGTACTGCTACTACCGCTGTTGTTGCATGTGTACTACTTCTGTTGTTGTGCTGCCGCTAGCGCTGTCCATGCCCCACGCCTCCGGCCACCGCGCCCCCTCCGCCGCGGCTACCCGCCATGCCCGCCTGCGCCGTGCTGTCGCCTGTCGGCGCACGCGCTCTCGCGGCTCCGCCTTGGCCCCCTGCCTGCGCCACCCCCGCCGGCCAGGCCCCGCGCGCCATGCCTTGCCGGCTCACCTGCTGCCGCCCGCGCCCCGGTGGCTTGCTGCGCCCGGCCGTGCCTCGACGCGTGCTTGCCTGCTGCCGCAGCTGCCTGCCCGCGACCGCCGCTGCTCTGCTCTGTTCCTACTGCCGCTTGTTGCTGCGCTCGCCTGCTGCTCTGCTTCGCTGCTTCTGCTAAGGCTGCTACGCATACTGCTTGCTGCCGTCGCTGGCGGCTGCTCGCCTGGCCGCGTCCCCGCGCACGCCCACGTGCGCGTGCCCGCACCCGTCCCGCGCCTGCCCGCAGTCGCCTACGCCTGCAAGCACGCGTCAACGCTACTCTGTTGCCGTTGTACTGATGGCCTATTGCTAGTACTGTAGCTAGTGCTAGCTAGCTTTTCAAATTTTACACTGACTAACCCTTTGGCAGCCCCTAAATTCAGGCTAAGCAACTACTATCAAGACTAAAAAAATTATGAGGAGGTAATACACTTGACAATGCTCAAATGTTTCCATTGGACCAAATCCATTTAGTGCATAGATTAAATTCGATGAAAATCACAAAATGCTATCTTTTGTTAGCAGAAAAAACAAAACTATGTGTGGGTGAGTGTGTGTTCTGCATAGTGTGTGTGCGTGCAGTTGGCCATGGCCGTGTGCTCCTGTGTGTGTATGTGTGCATCATGTGTGTGGCCGGTTGGGTTATGCCCATTAGTGGCCGGCCCTGGCTTAGATTAGTACTACTAGGTTTAATTAGTGTTAAGTTAGTCTAGTAGTAGATAACATGTAGGCCCTTTTAAATAAGTTAGATTTGTTTAATTGTATAGGTAAATAGTCTATGACATGTGGGCCACACCTGCCCTTTGACTAGTCAAAATTAAATTAGTCAATTCGGTTTAAGCTAAATATAATAATCCCAAGAATTCAATTAAACTTTGAAAAATCATTATAAAATAAACCGTAGCTCGGATGGAAAAACTTTGTACATGAAAATTGCTCAGGACAATGACAAGAACCCGGATACGCAGCCTGTTCGTCCGCCACGCATCCCTAGCATAGCGAACACACAATTTTTCCCCTCCGATTCATCTGTCCGAAAACGCGAAACACCGGGGATACTTACCCGGATGTTCCCCCCTTTCGCCGGTATCACCACCTACCGCGTTAGGTCACACCCGGCACATCTTATTGCCATGTTATGCGTTTTGGTGCTATGTTTGCTTTATATTTACTGTTTCTTCCCCCTCTTCTCTCCGGTAGACCCCGAGACCGATGCTGCCCTTGTGATCGACTACGTCAACGACGACCCCTCCTTGCCAGAGCAATCAGGCAAGCAAACCCCCTTGAGCATTCAGATATCGCCCATTTCTTTCCCTCTCATGCTTGTATTAGAACTGCTACTGCTTTCTGTATGATCCTACTCTGATGCATAGCCTGTTGTTGTTACCTGCTTTCATACCTTACCTGCTTATCCTAAACTTCTTAGTATAGGATGGTTAGCGAGTACTTTGGATGAGTACTCACGTCTGCTTTGCTATCTCTTTTCCCCATACCTGATTATTGCGACCAGATGACGGATCCCAGGAGCCAGACGACACCACTGATGACTACTGCTACCCTGAGGGTGCCTACTACTACGTGACGACCGCTGACGACTTGGAGTAGTTAGGAGGCTCCCAGGCAGGAGGCCTTGCCTTTTCGATCGATGTTGCTTTTGTGCTAGCCTTCTTAAGGCAAACTTGTTTAACTCATGTCTGTACTCAGATAATGTTGCTTCTGTTGACTCTTGTGTATTCGAGCCCTCGAGGCCCCTGACTTGTAATATAAAGCTTGTATTATTTTAATTTGTGTCTAGAGTTGTGTTGTGATATCTTCTCGTGAGTCCTTGATCTTGATCATACACATTTGCGTGTATGATTAGTGTACGATTGAATCGAGGGCGTCACAAGTTGGTATCAGAGTCGACTGCCTGTAGGATCCCCCTTTCCAACTTCTTGGCCGAAGTTGAGTCTAGTCACTGAAAAACTTTTACTAACATTGGTTGTGTGTCTTACGGGCCCATGTCGCCATATGAGTGGTATTAGGATCTTTTACTCCTCGTCTATACTCTGGGACCCTAATCTCTCTTCTATTCAGGTTAAATGGTTTTACTAACTCGAACATTAGGATCTCGTGATCACATCCGCCTGGAAAGCCCCTTATTTCAGATGATCGCCTGCTGCATCAGAAGATTCCGAAGATACTCGACAATTTTCTCTTGAGACTTTGTGCCTGTTGCCTTAGCAATTCCCTACCACCGAAATATCCTTATGGATAACTACACACACTTACCATTCTTACATTCTATCCCATTGATCTTGTTATTATAAGATGCCCTGAACTGCTCTCCTTTTCCGAGAATCCTTTGAGCTTACTGCCTTGCAGTTCCTTGTCATCTGAATACCCCTACGGATAACTTTGTGCACCTATTGAGTATCCGCTCACCCTCAGTTGATTCTTATACTTCACAAAAGTCTTCGTAATACCATTCGTTCTTTTGAAAATCCTAAACAGCCTATTGTTCTTGAATTTCTTGCTTGCTTGCATTGTGGTTAATACCATAGGTCTAGTAATCTTATTGTCAGCCATTGTCATTATCATTTTGAGTCCGTTGATACAATATGTTGCGAATGCTCGCAATCCTCAATCAGATCCTAGAATTCATCCTTCCGACACCGACGTCATTTTAACATGTGTTGAATCTCGATCAATCAAATCGCCATCGATTGTACCCCTAAGGCTATTCTACCTATCCATCCCTAATCAGAGCATTGCTTCTGATCCCTTCTCTTGGAAGTCATAATTCCTTTGCCATTGGGCTTTGATTTAGTCAGTTGTTTCTATAATCTGATCTCCTTGCATTCTTTCTTCCTCTGGTTGAGTACTGATGCTCACGTCAGATCCCTTATGGACCACCAGAACCTTTTTTTTCTTCAAATTTTATCCGACAACGTCCTTCATATTCAGTAAACTTGTAGCCTTTTCCTCGGATACATAATGCTTTTGGTAAATTATATCCTCCACTTTCTCAAGCATGCTCTACTATCGAGCTTGTGTAATTATTCTTGAAATTTATGATATATGTTCCTAAGATGCCCCGATGGGTTGAACCTATGCCTTCCCTACTCTGGTGAACTCGAAAGTTATGCGGATTATACTCTACTGGCTTTTTGTCGGATAAAATTTCAATATTACAGATGCACCAAGAGTGAGAAGTAAAATGAAAGGTTATGCATTGTAGAAGTGGGAGTCGACCCTGAATCTTGTGTTCATGCCCACGGACACGGTGTGGGACTTATCATGAAAGCTTCTTGCAAGGATATTTAATCATTTGAATAATTCTCCCGGTATCGTGAATTGGTTCCCTTGTAGTTATGGTCCCGACCATATTTCCTCCTTGATTCTATTTATTTGGTAAGTTACAATTACTTAGCCTGTGCAAATCATTCCCCTGACCAACCCCTACTCTGAGTTACCTTCTGGCATTACACCTAGTACTTGATACTGGGAAGCTTTATACCCCATCACATCATTCCTAGCCTGGTCGGCTATATATTTTATCTTGTCAACTTTTTAACTGTGCTACCTGGTCCTTATGCTCGGAGCAACTTTCGATGATGAGCTAAGCTTACGTCGATCTTTCTCATCTTATCATTTCTCCTTGAACAGCAAGCTTAATTTCGAGTTTGTGTCATACCCATGGTTCCAATAACCTTTCGATTCATCATTCCTTTGACTGGATGTCATCGCCAATCGATTACGTCTTCATGATATCTCTCGACAAATGTGTCATGATCATCATTAACATTCTGAGCTTTTCCAGGATATCAATCGAATTCATGATGAGAAATACAACTCACCCTAGATGATTTGTGTTATCATCAACAACATTCTTGTCCTTACCCCAACACAAACTTGTTCACATAATTTTGAAATTACATCCTTTTTGACATGTCAATGGATTGCGGCTGAGCCCGTCGGCCACACCCTCATCTTTTCCCTGCTAAAATTGTATGACTTATTATTTTTAATTGTTTCCGATGGATCCTTGGTGTATCCAGAGTCTGACCTTTGCTCGAAACCATGTCTTTGCTATCTCGAAGCATGTCTGTGGTAATCCGATCTCCAATAAGAACATTTGAAGCATGACACAAAATTTTATTTATCAATTATCCAAACACCATTGTATGGGTAATGTCATGAAATTTCTTCCCCCTTACCTAAATGGCTCTATACTTCTATCCTGTCATGGATATCATGCTCTACTTGTCCTTGGGAGGGATATACCCCTGAAATATGTGTTTAAACATATTTTTCTTTCCATTGTTTTGTTTAATCTGACAATTACATTTTCCTTTCCATTGGTTTGTTTAAACCTTATTGTGATCTATATTATATAAGCAGTAATATTTCCCTGCTTATGTAAGCACCTCAATGTACAACTCTGTCAGTAAAGACCCTGTTATTATTGCTGTTGACATTCCGGTAACCACCGATGGATGAGAACTTTGCCTAATGGCCCGCCTCATTCAACGAGCAGGATAATGGTTCTCTTCATCCCTCGCCCCTGGTACCGACATTGTTGCCGACATAGCTGACAGGCTGCCCTCTGACATGCCTTGCTATCATGACCATGCAAGATGTCATCGATCCTTCTATTTTAACCCACATGGTGGGCCCATAACCCATAGTTCCACAGGATCAGAACCCGACTCTCCTGTATATCCTATATTCCGAAGTATCAATTGCTCTTGACTTTGTGTGTTGTCATGAGCCACCGTTCGAGAGTAAATCTATTCCCGATGCTCTGAACCCCCCTTCTCACACTTTGTTCAGGTATCGATCGTTTGTCCATTCACTTGAAACTGCCCATTGTACCTTCATATTTTGCTCTCGATGTTTTCTTAAGTTTCAACTCGAGAGACACTTCTGTCACGTTCCCTACATTGTTCCCAGACAATTAACCCTATAAGGGTCAGTTCACCCGAAGTCACTCTTAACTTCCCCACTTAAATCTCGGGACGAGATTTCTTGTAGTGGAGGAGATTTGTAACACCCCGATATATCAGCTACAGTAATCCCCTTCTAATGATGCCTTGTCATCATTGTTAATGTTGCTAATATCACTTTGATTCAAATCCGGTTCAAATTTCAAATTCAAATTAAAATCCAAAACTCAAAGTATTCAAACATGAAAACTAAAATGTTCAAAGTGTGGCAAATAATCTCTGGTTATTTGTCATGTTGGAACCAACCTTTTTTGGATTCCCAAGTGCCCCTGGGAATTTATTTAGTGGTCTGCCAACATTTAAAATTGGCCTTTTCAAATTTTAAAAATGGTTAGTCAACTCCTTTTGACCTCAAACTTTTTGTGACTCTTAGAATTAATGTGCTTCAGTTATGTGCCAAGTTTCTTGTTCAACAAAAATCATTTGCTATTTTAACTAAATGCAAAACTGAGACAATTGTATGACAGAATAGATTAAAGAGAAAGAGCTAAATAGCTAATGTGCACATGGGCTTATCGCACAGTGCAACAGCCCAGCCCAACTACCCCTGTCTCCTTCTGTCCCCGTTCATCATAGGCGCCATGGACGCACGCGCCGCGTCCATGGCTTCGATTGCCACGCGTTGGCCATCCGATCCTCCCAGGCGGCCACAAGACGTCCCCTCCCTCCTGCTAAAACCCTAGCCCCTCATTCCCCCTCTCGCGCTGTTTCTTCTCTCCCGCAAGAAGCCGAGTCGCCGTCGCTGTGAACCCCGTCGTCCTCGCGCCGACCCAGCTCCCCGGTGCCTGGGAATCTGTCCAAGCGCTCTGCCGTCGTCGACTACGTCGACTGCGTGGACGGATTCGGCATCGGAGCCCCTACACCGAGTGGATCGAACTCGTCTTCCACATCGACGCCCGAAGCTCGCCGCCGTCAACTTGCTCCGCCTCGACTCCTTCAAGCTTCCCCGAGCCGTCTCCCTCCTCGAACGCCGACGCCCTCGTCGTCGTCTCCGGCCATCCCGACCCCTCCACCCTCGAGCCCGCTACCACCTCCCTACGGCTATTGGTGAGCCCCTCCTCCGTTTTCCTCCTCTTCTTCACATCCCGTCGCCATAGCCTGCCGACCCCGTCGTGTTCGAACCCCGCGTACGCGTGTGTGCGTACTGCTACTACCGCTGTTGTTGCATGTGTACTACTGCTGTTGTTGTGCTACCGCTAGCGCCGTCCATGCCCCACGCCTTCGGCCACCGCGCCCCCTCCGCCGCGGCTACCCGCCATGCCCGCCTGCGCCGCGCTGTCGCTTGTCGGCGCACGCACGCTCGCGGCTCCGCCTTGGCCCCCTGCCTGCGCCACCCCCGCCGGCCAGGCCCCGCGCGCCATGCCTCGCCGGCTCACCTGCTGCCGCCCGCGCCCCGGTGGCTTGCTGCTCCCGGCCGTGCCTCGACGCGCACTTGCCTACTGTCGCAGCTGCCTGCCCGCGTCCGCCACTGCTCTGCTCTGTTCCTACTGCCGCTTGTTGCTGTGCTCGCCTGCTGCTCTGCTTTGCTGCTTCTGCTAAGGCTGCTACGCATACTGCTTGCTGCCGTCGCTGGCGGCTGCTCGCCTGGCCGCGTCCCCGCGCACGCCCACGCGCGCGTGCCCGCACCCGTCCCGCGCCTGCCCGCAGTCGCCTACGTCTGCAAGCGCGCATCAACGCTACTCTGTTGCCATTGTACTGATGGCCTATTGCTAGTACTGTAGCTAGTGCTAGCTAGCTTTTTAAATTTTACACTAACTAACCCTTTGGACAGCCCCTAAACTCAGGCTAAACAACTACTATCAGGACTAAAAAATTATGAGGAGGTAGTACACTTGACAATGCTCAAATGTTTCCATTGGACCAAATCCATCTAGTGCATAGATTAAATTCGATGAAAATCACAAAATGCTATCTTTTGTTAGCAGAAAACAGAACAATGTGTGGGTGAGTGTGTGTTCTGCATAGTGTGTGTGCGTTCAGTTGGCCATGGCCGTGTGCTCCTGTGTGTGTATGTGTGCATCAAGCGTGTGGCCGGTTGGGCTATGCCCATTAGTGGCCGGCCCTGGCTTAGATTAGTACTATTAGGTTTAATTAGTGTTAAGTTAGTCTAGTAGTAGATGACATGTAGGCCCTTTTAAATAAGTTAGATTTGTTTAATTGTTTAGGTAAATAGTCTATGACATGTGGGTCACACCTGCCCTTTGACTAGTCAAAATTAACTTAGTCAATCCAGTTTAAGCTAAATATAATAATACCAAGAATTTAATTAAACTTTGAAAAATCATTATAAAATAAACCGTAGCTCGGATGAAAAAACTTTGTACAAGAAAGTTGCTCAGAACGACGAGACGAACCCGGATACGTAGCCCGTTCGTCCGCCACGCATCCCTAGCATAGCGAACACGCAACTTTTCCCCTCCGGTTCATCTGTCCGAAATCACGAAACACGGGGATACTTTCCCGGATGCCCCCCCCCCCTTCACCGGTATCACCTCCTACCGCGTTAGGTCACACCCGGCACATCTTATTGCCATGTTATGCTTTTTGGTGCTATATTTGCTTTATATTTACTGTTTCTTCCCCCTCTTCTCTCCGGTAGACCCCGAGACCGATGTTGCCCTTGTGATCGACTACGTCGACGACGACCCCTCCTTGCCAGAGCAACCAGGCAAGCAAACCCCCTTGAGCATTCTGATATCGCCCATTTCTTTCCCTCTCATGCTTGCATTAGAACTGCTACTGCTTTCTGTATGATCCTACGCTGATGCATAGCCTGTTGTTGTTACCTGCTTTCATACCTTACCTGCTTATCCTAAACTGCTTAGTATAGGATGGTTTGTGATCCATCAGTGACCCCACCTTGTCCCAGTTGCCCCGCTTTATGTTCGATGACCCGATCAATGTGATCGACGTCCAGGCCCCGACACCGCACATCACCCCCCTAGTTGTACGACTCTGCAGAGTTACCATCGAGTGCTGAGGGTGGAACCTCTTACATCACTCCTGATGAGATCTCCGTAGTGTAGCTATACGGTTGAGGTCATCGAGAGTTGTCGGTGTCAAAACCGGCGGATCTCGGGTAGGGGGTCCCGAACTGTGCGTCTAGGCCGGATGGTAACACGAGACAAGGGACACAATGTTTTACCCAGGTTCGGGCCCTCTTGATGGAGGTAAAACCCTACGTCCTGCTTGATTAATATTGATGATATGGGTAGTACAAGAGTAGATCTACCACGAGATCAAGGAGGCTAAAACCTAAAAGCTAGCCTATGGTATGATTGTTGTATGATGAAGTTGTCCTACGGACTAAAACCCTCCGGTTTATATAGACACCGGAGAGGGTTAGGGTTACACAAAGTCGGTTACAATGGTAGGAGATCTTGAATATCCGCATCGCCAAGCTTGCCTTCCACGCCAAGGAAAGTCTCATCCGGACACGGGACGGAGTCTTCAATCTTGTATCTTTATAGTCCTGGAGTCCGGCTGAAGGTATAGTCCGGCTACCCGAACACCCCCTAATCCAGGACTCCCTCAGTAGCCCTTGAACCAGGCTTCAATGACGACGAGTCCGGCGTGCAAATTGTCTTCGGCATTGCAAGGCGGGTTCCTCCTCCAAATTCTTCATTAAAGTGTGTAAACATCAAGAGTAGTGTCCGGCTCTGCAAAATAAGTTTCCACGTATTGCCACAGAGAGAATAATATTAGCACAAATCTAATCTGCTGACGTATTCCGCAGCGTGACATCACACTACGGCCAAGCCTTTGTTCGAATCGTTTTTGCTTTTCCACCTCAGCGTGTTTTGCGAGGCGGTTTCCTTGGCATGTCTTGTCAAAGCAGCGATCGTGTCCCCTTTATTTACGGGATTCTCATCAATACGGACGTGGGTAACCCAATCGTGCCCGTTAGCATGTTTTCTCGATTAAAGGCGAGTCCCAAACGGTTACGGGGAGGGCTCCTGGTATTCAACCTCTTATAAAGAGACCAATGCCTTACTACTTTTCTCCAATCTCAAAACAAGTTCGCCTGTCGCCTCGAGTTCCAACACCCTAGGCTCCAGATTCCAGGCGCTTCGGACCTTCGACAATGTTCGGTTCCGACCTTCAAGGCCGATGGATGCCCTCCTCCGTCACGGAGGAGGACGTGCTAAGGTTGAGAGAGGCTAAGTTTTTTACCGCCGAAATTTCGCATAGGCTGCCTGCTCAAAGGCAGGCTATTCCCAGTCCCCAGCCTGGTGAGAGCGTAGTGTTCATGTCTGACTTCCTTCAGGGTTTAGGCTTCCCGATAGATCCCTTCGTGAGGGGGCTGATGTTCTATTATGGGCTGGAATTTCATGACCTAGCTCTGGAGTCCATCCTCCACATTTCCTCATTCATCGTTGTGTGCGAAGCGTTCCTCCGTGTTACTCCTCACTTCGGATTATGGCTCAAGACTTTTGGAGTGGAGCCGAAGATGATCGAGGGACGGCACGCAGAGTGCAGAGGTGCTGTCATAAGTAAGAATGCCGATGCTCCATGGCCCGAGGGCTCCTTTCAAGAGGAGCTCGGCTTGTGGCAACGAGAGTGGTTCTATATCACCACTCCCAGGAGCGCCAAGTGGGTGGCGCCTCCTGCCTTTCGCTCGGGTCCCCCACCACGGCTAGCGTCATGGGTCAAAAAAGGATTAGATTGGGGGTTATCCAAAGATGTGCCCCTGTTGCAGGGCCGCATTAGGGATCTCTTAGAAAGAGACCTCAACCTGGTCAAGGTGACGCAGGTCATGCTGATTCGCCGAACATTGCCCGGCAAACGTCGCTCCCTTCGTCTGTGGGAGTTTAATCCGGAGGGACCACGAGCTCTCCAGCATTTTATGGGCGCAACACCTGTGGAGATGTATAAAATGTTCTTCGCATCACAAGCAATGTGTCCGGATTTGACCGAGGAAGCAGGTTTAAGCTGCAATCGCCCGGATACTCAAGTAAGTAACCTTGTGCCCGGACTCGCTATCCGTAAAATTGTCATAAACTTGCCCCTAAAAGAGCTATCCTTTTAAACAGGAGTGGGTAGCGAAGGCGAAGCTGATCAGGTGTCCGGCTCCCCTTCCTGAGACCAGGCCGGATCCCGTGCTAGTCAGGATGTTGAAGATCGTGCCTTTGGAGGGAAGTGAGGGGGAGGACAAGGAAACTATGGCCTCCTCGAAGGAGGCTGCTCCGAAGGGAGGAACCGACAATTCCTCTCCTAGGGGGAATAAGAGGGCCGCCTCTGACGACCCGGAGACCATGGCCTCAAAGCGGGGGAAGAAGTCCTCGTCAGAGGGTCCGGCGCCGGGGAGATCCTCGGCCGAACTACGCCCCCAAAGGGATCAGCCCTCCAGCGAGCCGTAAGTAGAGAAAGATTTTCCTTTAGAGGGATGAGAGAAATCCTTACTTTTTATCTGAGAAGATTAACCGAAATTTTACCTTGTAGCTTGGACCTCAGCCCTTCTCGGCAGAGCTCGTCTTCAGGGGATCTTCTTCCGGAGATGATGGAGAGTGGAATGCCTCCCCCTGCCGTACCGCCTAGCGAGGCGGGCGACCCTGAGGTGTCATCGCGGAGGGTTTCTCCGAATCCGGCAGGGGTGGAAGGTAGCCATATGGCCCCCCAAGGTTCTTTGCGTCCTGCCTTCGATGGAGGTCATAGGACGAGTCCGGCACCGTCTGGTGCACGGTCGGAGGAGCTGATGATTTTGCTGGGGCGAGCTTCTATCTCAGAGGAGCACCGTGCATTGATGGGTATGGTGATTGGAAGGATTTCGTCCGCGGAAAGCGGATTGCACGAGGCCGTCAGAAGTTTGCTGACGGGTTTTGAGGTACGTTTGATAATGTACTTCTTTGTCAGTTGCGCATAAACAAGATGTGCCCTGTGTAGATAGTATCCCCTGAGACTCTGTGCGTTGTCAAAATTGACGGCGCGCAGAGGATCATAATCCCAGGTCTAATTTTCGCCTTTGTATATAGGTGGCGAAGTGTCCGGAATCGAGCTGAACTGATGATTTTGCCAGACTAAAGCGGCAACTTGACGTGGCAGATGCCGACATCGCGCTCGTCAACGAGCGACTTGATGATGCTCAAGGTATGCAATTCCTCGGGCGACATCTGGTAAGAGGAGCTTTTATGCCAGTGTCTTACAATGTGTGTGCTTGACGCAGATGGTGCGGCCGCCGTGGAGAGTCTCCGGGCGGAACTTGCCCGATCTAAGGAACAAGCCAGGACAAGTGATGCAGCTGCCGAGAAGGCACTTGAAGAGCTGAGAGCCGAACAGGCTGCTCACTGCCGAAGCAAGAAGGAGATGGCCGTGAAGTTAAAAAGCGCTGCTGACCGTTGCAAGTCTCTTGAGAAAGAAGACCGGGCGAGATAAACGGACTTAGAGAAGGTCGTTGTTGATGCCAAGGACGCTCGCTCTGTGATGAGAGCTGTGAAGGAGGAGCTGCGTCAGGCCAGACAGATTGCGGCTGGAAAGCCCTTTATGCTGCGGAGGAAGTTTGGCGATCCGAAGTTTGCTCCGTTGGACCGGATGTGGAGTGTGAAGGACACCTATCTGGATTTGGTAGCGAGTGCTGCTGATGCGACCGAACACTTTCGAGATCAAGAAGATCGCGAGGTGGAAAGGCTTTTCTGGTCGCAGTTCCACAATCCAGAGCGTCCACTGGCAGTGGACGATCGTCTGGCTCAATGGGCCGAACTGAATAGATTGTCCCGACTCGCCATGAAGTACGTCATTGGTCATCTGTGGCCAGGGAGATCGGAGCCGAAGAGTTATTTCGGCTTGGTGCAGCAATTCCTTGGCGCGGTGCCACGTATCGATGCGATGAAGAGGTCAGCATGCATAGAGGGCGCACGGATGGCTCTTGCCTGTGTCAAGACATACTGGGCAGAGGTGGAGACCACCGTTGTTGCATCCCGAGATTCGGACCAAAGCCGAGTACCCTCCGAGCACTATTTTCAGGAAGTCCTTGAAGGCGCTCATGTAATAGAGACACAGTGCTCGAAGGATGCTATGTTCTGATAGCATATGTAATTATGAAGCAATATTTTGATGAATTGTAGTAGCCTTTTATACTTGTGCCTGCAAGTATGTGGAACACCTCCTGTGCGGCCGTTTTAAGATATACATACAAAATCTGAAAGATGGCAGTCGTTGGCTTCAGCCCCCACACACATAGTGCGGGGGTGCTCGCAGAAGGCGCATTTTCACACTTAATCCAACGTTTTGGTCCTACAAAGGAGGTGATAGCGCAACGAGCTAGGCAACCGGACTATAATGCTTTAACACTTTCACTTAGCCATAGGAGCTTGACAATGGGACTATTTAGGTAGCCCCTGGTGGCGACTGCGCTCGCCCGAATTCGGGGCGCGTATGTGCCTGGCCGGGAAACGGCCCTTCGTTAATGCAGGGGAATCCTATAGATTCCGGAGAGTCATCGAGTGGTTGACCAGTCTCACGCCATATCATGACAGTCAGTTTTCGGCTTTCTCTACTGAGGTGCTTGCCTGGCCGAACCAGGGCACAATCGCAGTAGTTCTCCTGGTGCCGCCTTAGCCGATAGAGCGGAACATAAGGCGACCGAACACAGGAGCCGGGCAACCCAACATTTGACCAAAATCATGACTCGGAGCTGATGCATATAAGGCCAAACTCACGACGCCGAACACTCCCTAAGGTATTCGGTCTTTATGAGAGCGGGCTAAGTAACGCTCTAAGGTATAAGCCCCTAGTGTCCAGGTACGCGCAAGAATTCTGACGTGGCCACATGCCAAGATGCCAGCCTCCTCCTTGGTCATAGAACCAGGGGATGTGTATCAACAAGAGACAGTAAAAAAGGTTTATGCAGGGTCTTAATCTGAAAAGAATTCTTGGAACAGGTCCCTACTGCACGTCTGCGCCTGTGTCTCCGTTGTGCCGTATCCTGGACGGGCGCAGCACGACGTTCATCTGTAAAAAAGAGAGCAACTAAGTTGAAAAAGGGCCGTGCCGAACAAAAGTTATATGAAATAAACAAAGTGTAAAGTAAAATATGGAAAATTGAGCTTTATTGTCTCTTATTTTATACGTGTGAAGCCCCTAGTGCAGGGGTATATGGCCACTAAGCCTTTATCAACGATACTTTTGTGCCGGACTCGTCTATCCGTGTCCATGGTCTTAATGACATATTCCGATGTTCTGGCTGGTGAAGCCATTGTATTGTGGGGCTGTTAAAGCGGCCGCACAATCCTCCGCTTGGGGGAGGCGCCCTTACTGCTTCCCCGTTAAGGAGATGATGCCGCATGGACCGGGCATCTTAAGTGTAAGAGATGCATAATGCGGTATTGTGTTAAAGCGGGCAAAAGCTTCGCGTCCCAGCAGTGCTTGATAGCGACTTGAGAATGGGACGATGTGGAAAGTCAGCTTTTCGCGACGGAATTTATCGGTAGAACCGAAAATAACATCGAGCCGGAGAAAACCCATGCAATGGGTGTCCGGACCTGGCGTTACTCCTTGAAAGGAGGTTTTGCTGTGGCGAATTCTTTTTGGGTCGATCCCCATGTGGCGGATTGAGTCCTGATATATCAGGTTGAGTCCGCTGCCACCGTCCATAAGGACATTTGAAAACTGGAGTCCGCCAATTATTGGATCGAGTACCAGGGCAGTCCAGCCTGGGTTCCTGATACTTCTAGAATAATCCAGATGATCGAAGATGATTGGTTTTGACAACCAGTGGCGGGATTCCTATGGGATAGACCGTGGGGCGCGTACCTTTATGGGCGCCGCACGTTTTGTTATGTGGAGTAAGTTTACTGTTTTTACTTCTTGTGGGAAATTCTTTTGTTTCCCGGTACTCTGCTTTTGGGGTTCGTCCTCGTCTTCGCTTGGTGTATCGAGCCCCTTGTGTTCGGCGTTGAGTCTGCCAGATTGTTTGAAAACCCAACAATCTCGGTGGGTATGGTTAGCAGGCTTTCCGGGAGTACTGTGTATTTGACATATCCTATCCAGGATTTTGTTTAGGTTGGATAGGTCGTCCCTGTTATCTTGGAGGGGCGGCTTTTTCTAATTCTGTCGTGAGCTTTTGAATCCGGCGTTAACTGTCGTGCTCTTCGGACTTTTTTCCTTAGTCCGGCGATGGTCCTTATTGCGTCGCGGTTTTCCGTTTCCATCCCTAGTTTCAGATGTACTTGGGTCGCTGGTGCTGCATCTTACCAACCAGCTATCCTCTCCTGCGCAAAAGCGGGTTATGATGCTTGTTAGTGCGGCCATTGTTCTTGGCTTTTCTTGGCCGAGGTGTCTGGTGAGCCATTCATCTCGGACATTATGCCTGAAAGCTGCTAAGGCTTCAGCGTCCGGACAGTCGACTATCTGATTCTTTTTAGTAAGAAATCTATTCCAGAATTGCCGAGCTGACTCTCCGGGCTGTTGAGTTATGTGACTAAGATCGTCTGCATCCGGAGGGCGGACATAGGTCCCTTGAAAATTTGCTCGGAAAGCGTCCTCGAGCTCTTCCCAACTTCCGATTGTGTTTTTAGGAAGGCTTTTAAGACAATGCCGGGCTGGCCCTTTAAGCTTGAGGGGTAAGTATTTTATGGCGTGGAGGTCATCTCCTCAAGCCATATGTATGTGGAGGATATAATCCTCGATCCAGACTCCAGGGTCTGTTGTTCCATCATATGCCTCTATGTTTACGGGTTTGAATCCCGCTGGAAATTCATAATCCAGGACCTCATCGGTGAAACATAGGGGGTGTGTGGCACCCCTGTATTCGGGTGTGCCGTATTCTGATAATGGCTTTATTGCATTGCTTACGAGAGCTTGCTTTCTTGGCCCGTAAATGGACCTGGCTGGGCCATGATGCGAATCCTTAAGTGGGTCGCATACCGGCTTAAGTGCGGCGCTGCTTGCCACTTTAAGCTGGCCCTGGGGTCATCTATCCGACCGTGTGGCTTTCTTACTTTTTGAATCTGAGGGCTCTAAGGCCTCCTCGTCGAATTCAGGCAGTAGTTTTCTCCTCGGATAGCTTTTAGTGCGGCGACTGCCGCCATATTTATCTGCGGTATTGATTACTTTACTCCATCAGATCCTGAGTGCATCTTCCGCAGTCTTTAGCTTCCGCTTCTGCTTTTTCAGGCTGCATGCGGTTGCAACGAGCCGTTTGAGGAGGTTCTTCTGCTTCGTGGGCTTGTCCGGCGTAGGGTCGTCCGGAATGCCATTTTCGCCGGGGGAGGAATGTTCGGTTTCTCTATCCGGGTTGTCTTGTTGGGACGGTTGCTCTAAGGCATGCTCGTCATCTACCGGCTCATCCTGCTCTATGGCTGGGTCTTTATCGAGGCGGGGCTTAGGTCGGCGTTTACGCCGACGCTTTGATTGTTTTTCGGGAGATCGATCCCCCTCCCCATTTTCCTCGTTGTTGCTTCCTTTAGGGGTATCCACCATGTACACATCGTGAGATGAGGTGGCTGTCCAATGCCCTATAGGCGTTGGTTCTTGGTTGTCTCCTGCATCATCGTCCATACCATCAATGTCTTCAGAGTCAAAGTCGAGCATGTCGGTTAAGTCATCGATAGTGGCTACGAAGTGGGTGGTGGGTGGGTTTTGAATTTCTTCATTGTCCGTATCCCAACCTTGCTGACCGTAGTCCGGCCAGGGCTCTCCTGATAAAGAGAGAGACTTTAGAGAATTCAGGATGTCGCCGAAGGGCGAGTGCTGAAAGATGTCCGCGGCGGTGAACTCCATTATCGGCGCCCAATCGGATTCGATCAGCGGGGGCGCGGGGGGCACAGAGTTCGAAGAGGAATCCGGCTCTTCGGAGTCACGGGCCATGCGGAGTGCGGGGCTGGAGTTCGGCTCGATCGCCTCTGAGATCGCATCCCCTGAGGCAGCGTCTAACCGCTGATCCTCGATCGGCACAGTAGGCTCCGAATCAATGGTCGGAACCGGTGCATGTGCGGCCTCCCAAGCACTGCTCGGCGGCAGAGCTATATCATGCCCCTCGAGACAGTGCGGCGCGCTTGGCTGTGGCTCGAATTCGTTGAAGATCAAGTCCCCGCGGATGTCAGCCGTGTAGTTTAGGCTTCTAAACCTGACCTGATGGCCAGGGGCGTAGCTTTCGATCTGCTCAAGGTGGCCAAGCGAGTTGGCCCGCAGTACGAAGCCGCCGAAGACGAAGATCTGTCCGGGGAGAAAAGTCTCACCCTGGACTGCATCGTTGTTGATGATCAAAGGAGCCATCGGGCCTAAAAGCGACGACACAGAGGAACTCTCAATGAAAGCACCAACGTCGGTGTCAAAACCGGCGGATCCTGGGTAGGGGGTCCCGAACTGTGTGTCTAGGCCGGATGGTAACAGGAGACAAGGGACACAATGTTTTACCCGGGTTCGGGCCCTCTTGATGGAGGTAAAACCATACGTCCTCCTTGATTAATATTGATGATATGGGTAGTACAAGAGTAGATCTACCACGAGATCAAGGAGGCTAAACCCTAAAAGCTAGCCTATGGTATGATTGTTGTATGATGAAGTTGTCCTATGGACTAAAACCCTCCGGTTTATATAGACACCGGAGAGGGTTAGGGTTACACAAAGTCGGTTACAATGGTAGGAGATCTTGAATATCTGCATCGCCAAGCTTGCCTTCCACGCCAAGGGAAGTCCCATCCGGACACGGGACGGAGTCTTCAATCTTGTATCTTCATAGTCCTGGAGTCCGGCTGAAGGTATAGTCTGGCTACCCGAACACCCCCTAATCCAGGACTCCCTCAAGGGTGATTTCCTCCTTAACCACTTCCGTTACCGCTCTGTCGTGCAACCCCTCAAGTGTGAACCTCGAGGGTGGATCCTCTTACGTTCACCTTGATGATAACATCGAGTGGGATTCACCGGAGGTGATTCCTCGGGTTTTCCCCTTGGTGTTAGACACATAGTTACTATGGTTACTATGACTTTACACTGAGCCATGTTACTAAAGACGGGTCGACCCTGAGGGGTACCCGCGCGAGCTTAATTAGCGAGTGATGTGGAGTCGGGTTGACTTGGAAGGAGCCCGCGAGATACTTACAAGGCGTGGCCGGGCATTCTTAGCCCTTGCCGCAAGTACTCGAGATAGGGCAATGGGGTCACATCGATCGTGAGTCTCTGCTCGTTACCGTCCGTTCCTAATCCACTACGATTTGGATATTTGATCCGAGGGGCCTCTGGCCTGATAGCACTAACCATCACGTGGGCATAGTATGGGCGTTCTGCGTCGTATACATCAGCCGAAGCTTAATAGACGTCAGCGACTGAGCGGCGCGCGCCGGGTTGGACTGGAAAGCACCTACCTTGTTGAAGGAGGTAGCTAGGTCTGCTCACCGGCCGCGTATGCAACGTGCAGGAGTTCCCGGGGAGATGGCCCATGACCCCTGGGGGCATAGGTTTAGTCTGGCATGCTGGCCTCTCTATTAAGCCTAGGTTGGGTTGCGGCGTATTGTTTGGCCGAGGCCGGGCATGACCCAGGAAAGTGTGTCCGGCCGGAGTTAATCGAGCTTGGTGGGTAAGTTGGTGCACCCCTGCAGGGAAGAAAACATCTATCGATAGCCTGTCCTACGGTAATGGACACTTGGAGTTGTATCCCGATCGATACAACTAGAACTGGATACTTGAGATGAGACATGGTGATGAGAATTGGATTGTGATGATAACTGGATAGTATGGCTCTGGGATTGCTTTCTCGCAGGGAGTCGAGAAAGGATCTCTGGCCGAGGTTGATAACACTTCTACTACTTTACTTTATGCTACTCTACTCCCTCCTGTTGCTGCAAGATGGTGGTTTCCAGAAGATGCCAGTCTTCGATAGGCTAGGCTTTCCCCTTCCCTTCTGGCATTCTGCAGTTTAGTCCACAGATACAACCCATTCCTTTGATACAGATGCATACTTAGTTTAGATCTGATGTAAGTCTTGCGAGTACTTTGGAAGAGTACTCACGGCTGCTTTGCTACCTCTTTTCCCCCATACCCGATTGTTGCGACCAGATGACGGATCCCAGGAGCCAGACGACACCACTGATGACTACTGCTACCCCAAGGGTGCCTACTACTACGTGACGACCGCTGACAACTTGGAGTAGTTAGGAGGCTCCCAAGTAGGAGGCATTGCCTTTTTGATCGATGTTGCTTTTGTGCTAGCCTTCTTAAGGCAAACTTGTTTAACTCATGTCTGTACTCAGATAATGTTGCTTCCTCTGACTCTTGTGTATTCGAGCTTATGTATTCGAGCCCTCGAGGCCCCTGGCTTGTAATATAAAGATTGTATTATTTTAATTTGTGTCTAGAGTTGTGTTGTGATATCTTCCCGTGAGTCCTTGATCTTGATCGTACACATTTGCGTGTATGATTAGTGTACGATTGAATCGAGGGCATCACAAAAGAACAAAGTGAAGGCCCTCAACCAAGTGAAAACATGATTGAGGGCAAGATCAACCTCATGATGATGGTGGTGCACCAAATGATGCCCGAGGTCAAGTTCAAGACTCCGAGCAAGCTCAAGATCAAGAGCAAGCTCAAGATGGTGCTCAAGATGATCATGATGACACTCCTCAAATGCCTATTGGGGACCTATTGGAGCGTTGTGCCACCAAGATCTCCTCCACACTAAACGTCAAGATCATGTTATGGGGAATGTGCTTGGTAGCTTGAGAAAAGAGGTAACCACTCGTAGACAATTGACAAACTTTTGTGAGCATCACATGTTTGTTTCTTGTGTTGAACCCCAAAAGGTACATGAATCACTCGATGGCACGGATTGGCTTGAAGCCATGCATGGTGAAGTCAACATCTTTGAGCGCAACAAAGTGTGGGAGTTAGTGCCAAGGCCAAAGGAGGACCACAATGTCATTGGAATCAAATGGATCTTCAAGCACAAGCAAGATGTGAACGGTGTGGTAGTTCGAAACAAGGCAAGGTTGGTAGCACAAGGCTACTCCCAAGTCGGGGGTATTGACTACGGTGAAACATTTGCTCCCATTGCTTGTCTTGAATCTATTGGCATGTTGGTTGCATATGCATCTCATCATGATTTCAGGTTGCAACAAATGGATGTGAAGAGTGCATTTCTTAATGGTCCCTTGAATGAGTTGGTATATGTCAAACAACCCGCTGGTTTCTAGGACCCCAAGCTCCCCAATCATGTATATAAACTCAACAAGGCGCTCTATGGCCTTAAACAAGCCCCACGTGCATGGTATGAGCACCTTACCGAGTTGTTGCAAGATCATGGGTTTGAAATTGGGAAAATCGATCCCACTCTTTTCACTAAGAAGTTCAAAGGGGATTTGTTCATATGCCAACTATATGTTGATGATATTATATTTGGTTCTCCTAACAAATCTTTTAATGATGAGTTTGTCGCACCAATGACCGAGAAGTTTGAGATGTCTATGATGGGAGAGTTGAAGTTCTTTCTTGGGTTCGAAGTCAAGCAAAGAAGAGAAGGAACATTCATCCACCAAGCCAAGTAGACATGCTCAAAAGATTCAAGCTAGATGATGTCAAGCCAGCCTAGACTCCAATGCCAACTAAATGCAAGCTCGACATTGATCCCAATGGTAAAGCGATGGATCAAAAGTTATATCGCTCCATGATTGGATCCTTGCTTTACCTTTGTGCATCTAGGATGGATATTATGTTGAGTGTGGGAATGTGTTTAAGGTTCCAAGCCGCACCTAAGGGTAGTCACTATGTGGCGGTCAAGTGAATCTTTCGATATTTGGCTCATACCCCAAACTTTGGCTTATGGTACCCCAAAAGAGCAAGCTTTGATCTCATGGGATATTCGGACTCGGATTGGGCGGGAGATGTCGTGGATAGGAATTCAACTTCCGGAGGGTGCCAACTTCTTGGTCACTCTTTGGTGAGTTGGTCTCCAAAGAAGCAAAATTGTGTGTCTCTCTAAACCACCGAGGCCGAGTATGTAGCCGCCGGAAGTTGTTGTGCACAATTGTGATGGACGAGGCGAACTTTAAAGAATTACAGGGTCATTTGTGACAAAGTGCCTCTTCTATGTGACAATGAAAGTGCAATCAAGATCTCCTACAATCCGGTGCAACATAGCAAGACAAAGCATATTGAGATTCATCATCATTTCATCCAGGATCACATCAAGCATGGAGAGATTGAGATTATCTATGTCAACACTCAAGAGCAACTAGAAGATATTTTTATGAAGCCTTCGGATGAAGCAAGATTTCGTGAGTTAAGGCATGAGCTAAATATCATTGCACTGGTATAACGAGGTGCTATACAAACGATTTTGAACCCCTTTGCACAACGGCATTTTGAACTGTCGCCAAGTGAGTGTGTGCGATAGGGGGGGGGGGGTCCTTCCCACACGATCCAGAAACCATCGGGGATAGGGAGCCTTGATGCATACAATTGTCCCTATAAAACTGTTTCTGATATCTAAATATCCCAAACGCGTCATCCGTGCAAATCGTTTGTGCTAGCATTGCCATCGCAGTCGGTATTCTGTGGTACTACATTTAAGATGCACGACCCATCACAAACAATTCATGATTATAGAACGTGTATGGTAAGCAGACAATCACACACATTTACTTTTCCTTGACTATATGCGATTTGTTGTAAGAGCGCATACAGTTGTCCCTATAAAACTATATCGAAGCTTGAATACGTCCCACACGATTCATCCATCGTACCTGCGTCGGATGAAGACCTATCACACGCATTCTTTTAAGACCAAACGTTTGCGATGCGCAGAACATCATAAACAGTCCATAATTGCGAAGCGTGTGTGATAAGGTGACTTCTGCAAACATTTAATAAGAATGAACCGTGTGCGATGTTGCTGTTAATCACACAAGTTTTTCTTGGCTGATCGTGTGTGTAGTTGAGATTGATCGCACACGTAGTGGATCCAAGAAACGTGTCTGGTCTCCACGTCTATCACAGACGTTCTGGTTTCACAAATTTTGTCCAGTGTAATCCCTAATTTAATCCCTGCATTTAAAAATATATATTTTGAATTTGAAAGTAGGCAATCACTTATTTCATATCGAACCATGTTTATTACAAATATAGGTTCAACCACGAATGCATAATTCGATGCACATGTACATATACTAAAGAACTACAGAAGCACCAAGTAAAGAATGATGAACCACAATTGTACTAAAAACTGTAAAGAGAGAGGCGAAAGACATTCTGGTTGCTGGAGAAGGTGAAGCGGAATGCCCATATTGTGCCCTCCTCCATGCGTAATGCGCACGCGATTCTAGGCCAGCCCCTTGTGATGGCTGCCTGTCCATCCTTCACTGTCTTCATTAGGACTTCTCGATGCTCATTGTAGTCTGGATGAAATAATTTAACCTTCATTGCGTGTCCACCAATCATGTACTTTGCGAGGTAATCTTGAGTAAACTACTTTGGGAACCACTGCGCACGAAAAAAATTAAAACATTGTTGTGTAACAACTCATTATGGGCAGTAAAAAGAGAACGTTGCAGAGTTTGTAGTTACCATCCTACAGCTCATTGTTGTGTTTTGGATAGAGCATAAACAAATAATTTGATTGCCACTGTTCGTATCCTTTTGCTAATAATCCTTATCAGTTTCCTCACTTGATGCTTGTTCATGAATATCTCATTGCCCCATACGCAAAAAGGGTCAATGCGTGTATCTATGCCAAGGGCATATGTACCTACAAGCAACAAGTCAATATTAGAAGCTAACAAGTGTACATGCCTGAATCTATATGTAGTACATAATGGAACGACATGGGGAGTACAAGCCGAGGGATGAAACTAACCTCGGCAGAAAATGCTGGCCACTCCTATTGTTGACCTTCATAAATAGTGGAAAGGCATGATAAGTACAGCAACGTTAACATCAAACAAATATAGTAAAGGTAAACAACATCATCTCCAAATGATAGCTTCAATGTGTTGGTTTCAGCTTGTAGCGACCTGACCTCAAACAATCAAGTCTATGTGCTTCAGTGTCATCCCTGGATCGGTAATGCTGACACACACAGTACTTGAAGGATTTATAACAGAGTAGCAATCACACACTTATTACATCGAATGTCTCAAAAGAGAACTTATTACAATAATATGGCTTAAGGCCATCTAATGCGATAACAGCGGAAGGCTTGGAAGATAAGTGAGTCCATCAACTCCAACGGCATAGGTGAGCTGCACGGCAATGACCTAATGAACCTTACTCCTTGTCTGAAAAGTCTACAACATAATACATTGCAGCCCGAGAACGGGTCAGCACATGGAAAATGCTGGCAATGTAACACGGTAGGACAAGAACAGAATAATGCTATCACTACATGCATATTTGGCTGGTGGAAAGCTCTATGGTTATAATTTTGCGAAAAGCCAATTTTTCCCTACAACAAAGGAATATATTTTAATTTAACTATCATGGTGGTTGAACAAATATTGAGAAGGTAACCCCAACTCAATCCCAATTAAAGTAATTAACAACCCAACAATATTAATTAAGAGTGATGAGATACATGTGATAACCCAAGTACTAGATACTCAAGATTGTCCATAAACGGGGACACGGCTAACCATGATTAGATTGTACACTCTACAGATTGTCCACTGCTAACCCAAGTACTTACTCAACTATGCTAGAGCCCATAATAGCTTGTGGCTGCACATAGAAGTTTCTAGCATGAATCATCTCAGTTCCCTTTGAGCCTGGGTGGCAGTCCATAGGAAGATCACACGGATACCCCAGGATTTCCAAAAAAACAGACAACACTTGGTTCCCGAGGTGCCTCAATCCACCGAGATGTTAATTTAAGTTGCCACCTTAAGTTGAACCATTAATTAATAACCTCACATATGTCATGGATTTCACTCAAACCCAAACCACGTCTACGAGCATAGCATAGCATAGCAATATAAGCAACGCGTAGAAGTAACACCCAAGGGTTTGATAGTAACATGGTAATAGGTTCTACCTCAACAACTACTTCCCAACCCACAAGTTAATGATGTCCTAATCATGCAATGTTTGAGGATTGGAACTAATGCATAAAAACTGGGTATGAAAAGAGTATGATCAATGTGTTACTTGCCTTGCTGACGATCCGCGAAACCTAGAGACTCGCAGTAACACGCTCCAGGTGTTCTATCGCAAACAAACAATAACATACATAAGCAACAAACAAAGATGCACAAGAAAAACTCAAATACGAGGGGTTGACCAGAAAGTTCAACTTAAGAACTCCGGTACGCAAAAAGAATCAAATCAAATGGAGCAACGAAACTCAAACGGCGAAAGAAACAAGATATGTTTACTAATCTGAAGTAAGGTCAAATTTTACAGTAGCAAAAACTTGTGCAAGTTGGTTAAACAGAAAGAGGGTCTCGAGATGAAGATCTAGGCGCTTGAATCGCCTGATTCCGACTAACGAGCGAAAAGATAAACAGAAACTAAGATCGGATCAGAAATCGCAATCGAAAAAAATCACAGATAAATCCAATAAAAAGAAAACTGACGAACAGTCTAACGAATGATCGTTCGTTAGCTGTGACTAAAAGGAGAAAGCCACTCGTTAAAACGAACGTACGGACGAACGTCCGATAAATAGAAGAACCGAGAAAAATCGGTGAACCGATCTAAAAAAACGAACTAGGGTTTCTAAAAAAACTGAATGGTTTAAAAAACCGGCGGCTCGGGTCTGACGCGGTACCTCCGGCGAAGGGCTCCGGCGAGGCGGGGTTGGGCGGCGGGGCGGCGGGGCTCGGCGACGGCGGCGGCTGCGGGCGCGGCTGGTGGTGTGGTGGTAGGGGGCCGGGTGGTGCGTATATCAAGGGGAAGGGGGGCGACTTGGAGGAGGGGGCAAGGTGCGGCGGAGGCGGAGTCCGACTCAGACTCCGGTCCGAGCTCGGCGGCGACGGTGCTCGCGCGCGGGAAGGTGGCGGCGGCTTGGGCCGGCGGCCCGGCTGGGTTCGGCCCAGTCGGCTGGAGATTTTCTTAACACAATTTCGCTGACAGAAAAAAAATCCTAGAAAATAAAATAAAAATCTAAAAAGGCCAAAACAAATTTTCACTGTCTAAATAAAATATTTAGAACGAGATGAACATTTTCTTGGCCCTAAAATGCAATTTCGAAAACGTGCAGTTTTTCTAATGCAAATAAAATCCAAATAAAATCGAATAAAAATCAAAATAAATTATTTTAATATTTTTCCTCCAATATTTCAATTATTTTGGAGAAGTCATATTATCTCCTTCTTATATTTTAATACGAAATATTTTTCGGAGAGAAAAAATTATTAAAATCAAAATCCTCGTTTCATTATTTGATAAGAATCAAATATGAAAACCTGGAAATCCCCAACTCTCCCCGAGGGTCCTTGAGTTGCTTAGGATTTCGAGGATTGCGAAAACGAAAACGCAATAAAATATGATATGCATGCATGATCTATGTATAACATTCCAAATTGAAAATTTGGGATGTTACAAACCTGCCCCCCTTAAGATGAATCTCGCCCTCGAGATTCGGGTTGGCTAGAAAATAGGTGCGGATGGTCTTTGCGTAGGTCATCCTCTCGTTCCCAGGTGGCTTCATCCTCGGTATGGTGGCTCCACTGAACTTTGCAAAACTTGATAACCTTGCTGCGGGTGATTCGGCTGGCAAACTCAAGAATCTTAACTGGCTTCTCCTCATAAGTCAAATCACTGTCCAACTGAATCGCCTCCAAGGGTACTGTATCTCTTAACGGTATATCGACCATCTCAGCATGACACTTCTTCAACTGTGAAACGTGAAACACATCGTGAACTCCTGGCAATCCCTCAGGTAATTCCAACCTGTAGGCAACTTCACCCATCCGTTCCAAAACACGATACGGTCCTACAAATCTCAGGGCTAACTTTCCCTTAACTCCAAAACATTTCACTCCTCTCAAGGGTGATACTCGCAGATATGCTCTGTCTCCAATTTGATAGGTTACCTCCTTGCGTTTCGAGTCTGCGTAACTCTTCTGCCTGGACTGAGCAATCTTCAGTCTATCACGAATTAGTTTAACCTTCTCCTCAGACTCCTTGATCAAGTCTGGTCCAAAAAACTACCGGTCTCCTACCTCATCCCACATCAACGGCACTCTGCACCTGCGTCCATACAGGGCTTCAAACGGTGCCATCTTCAAACTGGCTTGGTAGCTATTGTTGTATGAAAACTCTGCGTAAGGCAAATTGTCATCCCAGCTAGATCCATAATCTAGCGCACAGGCTCTCAACATGTCCTCCAAAATCTGATTAACTCTCTCAGTCTGTCCATCCGTCTGCGGGTGAAACACTGTACTGAAGTCCAATC
Organism: Triticum aestivum; assembly: GCF_018294505.1. NCBI lineage: Eukaryota > Viridiplantae > Streptophyta > Magnoliopsida > Poales > Poaceae > Triticum > Triticum aestivum. The sequence goes on along the minus strand of NC_057806.1, from coordinate 361,564,530 downwards.
TTGTTCCCAAAGTTTGGTGCAATTGATGCCAAAACTTTGAAGTAAACTGGGTTCCTCTGTCTGATACGATGGTCCTCGGAACTCCATGTAGACATACGATCCTGGACATATATATCTTGGCCAACTTCACGCTTGTATACGTGGGTTTCACTAGGATAAAGTGAGCCACTTTGGTCAAGCGATCAACTACTACCCATATAGAATCATATCCTGCTTTGGTTCTGGGCAATCCGGTGATAAAATCCATGTCAAGTTTATCCCACTTCCATTCGGGTATCGGCATAGGCTGTAATAGTCCTGCTGGCTTCTGATGCTCTGCCTTTACTCTTTGGAAACATCACATATTGCTACATACTCGGCAATATCCTTCTTCATACCAGTCCACCAGAAACGTTCCTTCAAATCCAAATACATCTTGGTGTTTCTCGGGTGTATCGAGTATGGTGAGTCATGCGCCTCCTGAAGTATTAACTTCCTGATCTCTGCGTTATTGGGTACATAAACTCGGTCCTCAAACCATAAGGTATCGTGCTCATCCTCACGAAAACCTTTGGCCTTTCCTTTGCTCATCTTCTCCTTTATCTCGGCAATCTCTTTGTCATCCTTCTAAGCTTCTCGAATCTTGCCCAACAATGTAGACTGAACCTCCATTGTTGCAATGAAACCTCTTGGAACAATCTCCAATCGAAGTTCCCTGATATCCTCTGCTAACTCCTTCGGCAATCCCTTACTTTCAAGGATATTAGCATAACTCTTTCGGCTCAAAGTGTCTGCTACGACATTGGCCTTTCCTGGATGATAGTGTAGCTTCATATCGTAATCCTTTATAAGCTCCAACCATCTCCTCTGTCTAAGGTTCAGCTCCTTCTGTGTGAAAATGTATTTCAAACTCTTATGATCCGTGTACACATCACAACGGTTTCCAATAAGGTAATGTCTCCAAGTCTTCAATGCATGCACTACGGCTGCTAGCTCCAAATCATGCGTGGCATAGTTCAACTCATGAGGTTTTAGTTGTCGTGAGGCATACGAAACAACTCTTCCGTCCTGCATAAGCACACATCCAAGTCCTAAGCGGGAGGCGTCGCAATATACTTGGAACTCCTTATGTATATCTGGCAGTGTTAGCACTGGGGCTGTAGTCAAACGTTTCTTCAACTCCTGGAAACTTGCCTCGCAATCATCTGTCCATTTGAACTTAGTATCCTTCTTCAATAGTTCAGTCATTGGCTTTGCAATCTTGGAAAAATTCTCAATGAACCTCCGGTAGTATCCTGCGAGTCCAAGGAAACTGCGGATCTCGCTAACTGAAGTGGGTGCCAACCATTCAGTGACTGACTGAACCTTGCTGGGATCTACTGCTATACCTTCTCCTGATATAACATGTCCAAGGAATCCGACTTCCTTCAACCAAAATTCGCATTTGCTGAACTTAGCATACAACTGGTGTTCCCTGAGTTTCTCGAGCACCAATCGCAAATGCTCCTTGTGTTCCTCTTCATTCTTCGAGTATACCATAATATCATCAATAAACACCACAACAAACTTGTCCAAATACTCCATGAACACCTTGTTCATCATGCTCATAAAATAGGCAGGGGCGTTAGTCAGTCCAAACGACATGACCGTATATTCATATAGTCCATACCGCGTGGTGAACACCGTCTTTGGTGTATCCTTCTCTCGAATCTTCAACTAATGGTATCCCAATCGTAAATCAATCTTCGAAAACACTTTAGCTCCTTCCAGTTGTTCAAACAGATCATTGATCATCGGCAGTGGGTACTTATTCTTGATCATCACTTCATTCAAAGCCCGATAATCAACAACCATCCTTAGGGATTTATCCTTCTTCTCCACCAAAAGTACTAGGGCTCCCCAAGGTGACGAGCTTCTTCGAATGTAACCTTTCTCTAATAACTCCTTGATCTGTTTCTTAGTTTCCTCTAGATCATTTGCGGGCATCTGATAGGGTCTCTTGGATATTGGCCCTGTACCTGGCAATAGCTCTATCAAAAACTCAATGTATCTATCCGGTGGCATGCCTGGCAACTCCTCTGGAAAAACATCCGGAAAATCCTTCACTACAGGTACTTCCTCCTGAACAACTCCCGTGAGGGCATTCACTTGGCTCCTCCTAGGCACATGCCTAGCTACATACTTAATCCTTTTTCCCACCGGGGTGGTGAGATAAATCAACTTACTAGCATAGTCAATGCTTCCTCCATACTTTGACATCCAGTCCATACCTAATATCACATCCAATCCTTGTGACTCCAAGATAATTAGGTCAGATAGAAAAACATGTGTACCAATGGTTAGAGGTATCTGGCTGCACCATCGGCTAGCCATGTACTCTGCTCCAGGTGAACTCACTAGGAGAGGGGTCCTAAGGGTTTGGGTTGGTAGTTTAAACTTATCCACGAATCCCCTTGATATGTATGAATGCGATGCACCAGTATCGAAAAGAACAAGAGCGGTAAATGACTTAACCAAAAACTTACCTATTACCGCGTCCGGCTGCTCTTCAACCTCCTCCACGTTAACGTGGTTCACTTGTCCTTTGTTGAATGGATTAGGCTTCTTTCCAGCGCTCCCATTCCCGTTTCCATTCCTTCCTTCAGGGCAATCATTGGCATAGTGCCCTGTCTTCCCGCACTTAAAGCAAGTAACTTGACTTAGGTCTCTTTTGGCGGGTGTGGCTGGGTTGGAGCGGTTCTGATTGTTGTTAGCTCCGTTCCCATTTCCATTCTTAGCACCATTGTGATTATGCGATCCTCCTCCAGTGTGGTTGTGACCTCCATGGTTATGAACAAGTCCTCCCGAGTTCGGGGTTAGGCGAGGTTTCTGCTGAGCTCCTGAGTTATACTTCCCTTGTCCGTACTTCCTCTTACGGCTCTCAATCTGCTGCTGCTTCCCTTCAATCATAAGTGCCTTATCTACCAACTCCTGGTAGTTGTTGAAGGTTGCTACCATCAACTACATGCTCATCTCATCATTCAGCCCTTCCATAAACTTCTCTTGCTTCGCGGCATCTGTGGCCACATCATCAGGGGCATAGCGAGATAACTTGCTAAACTCATCCACATACTGAGCCACAGTACGGTTCCCCTAGCGTAAGTTGCGGAACTCTCGCTTCTTCATCTACATAGCTCCAGTTGAGACATGAGCTATGCGGAAAGCTTGCTGAAATTGGTCCCATGTCACCGTGGCTATGGGATAGGTGACAATGTAATTCTCCCACCATGATGATGCTGGTCCATCCAACTAATGTGCGGCAAAACGCACCTTCTCAGCATCAGTGCATCCTGCAGTGGTTAACTCCCTTCCAATCCTATGGAGCAAATCATCTGCAACTATAGGCTCAGTGCTACTGGAAAACACCGGCGGTTGTAACCTTAGAAAGCGGGCTAGGTTGTCCACTGGTGGCGGGTTGTGGTTGTTGTTGTTGCCCTGGTTCTGAACTAACAATTGCATCAAAGTATTCTGCTGCTGGATCAACTGAGTGAGCTCTAGTGGGAAAGCAAAACCGGCGTCACGTCCCAGAGGCATCTGATGGGTTTAGATGGAAGAGATCAGAATAGAAAAGGGGGCCTAATGAGAAAACACTACCCATATGCACATGAGACAAACACAATCATTTCACTCAATCAAGCAAGCAAGGGCATACAAGCAGTCTAGAACTATCACAAAAGTGCTCAACTACTATTAAATACATTGGGGAATACTAATGATATATGGTGGTCATCTAGAAATTTTGATCGGTGGAAGACTCCATGATGTCTGCTCTAGCTTCGTCTTCAAAGTCATCCTCACTAGGATCGGAATCGGTGTTGTCGATGATGATGTAGTTGTCCGGACAAGTGGAATCATTGTCTTCTACTCCCAGTGCTGGTCCTCCCATGAATACTCCGATCTTCTTAACTAGGTCGTCATTCTTCTCCAGTAGTGTCTTGATTTCCTCCTCATATCCATCGCGTGTAAACTTGAGTTCTTCCTCTAGATCGATGATCCTAGTCTTCGCCTTCTTCAAGTCCATCATGTCTGCGCACATCTGGTTCTCCTGACGTCGAATGTGCTGGTTTAACTCCTGGATGAAAGCTGCAATGGATCTATCGTTCTTGGTGCTGATTACTTCCCATTGCTCGTCTCGGTGCCCACATATCTGATAGATAGTGTCTTTGAGTTCCCTGTTGTAGACTTCTCCAATGCATCCCATGGTGATGTGAGCTGCCATACTCTTTCCTAAACTCCAGGTTGGTGCATCGAAGGAAAACTCTATGGGTTTAGTGACTGGCGTGAAGGTCCTTCCTGGAACTTGTACTTGAATCATCCATCGCTCCTCCTCTGGTAAAGTGGTGTTGTATGTCCTGGTGAAGCTTGGTATTCCAATGTTCAAGTACCTAGTGACTTCCTTTAGCTGGCGTCCAAATGGTGCGTCTTCATCCGGTTGTGCAAACTTGTTCCTTGCATCCACCATCCTAAAGAGTAGAAAATGGAGAGGAGTCAGAAATGAGAAGAGAAGTGTGACCTATGGTTTAGCTTAGTGGTCGTGTCCTACACTCAGCGTGTGCTCTGATACCATCTTGTAGCGACCTGACCTCAAACAGTCAAGTCTCTGTGCTTCAGTGTCATCCCTGGATCGGTAATGCTGACACACACAGTACTCGAAGGATTTATAACAGAGTAGCAATCACACACTTATTACATCGAATGTCTCAAAAGAGAACTTATTACAATAATATGGCTTAAGGCCATCTAATGCGATAACAGCGGAAGGCTTGGAAGATAAGTGAGTCCATCAACTCTAACGACATAGCTGAGCTGCACGACAACGACCTAACGAACCTTACTCCTCGTCTGAAAAGTCTGCAACATAATACGTTGCAGCCCGAGAACGGGTCAGCACATGGAATATGCTGGCAATGTAACATAGTAGGACAAGAACAGAATAATGCTATCACTACATGCATATTTGGCTGGTGGAAAGCTCTATGGTTATAATTTTGCGAAAAGCCAATTTTTCCCTACAACAAAGGAATAGATTTTAATTTAACTATCATGGTGGTTGAACAAATATTGAGAAGGTAACCCCAACTCAATCACAATTAAAGTAATTAACAACCCAACAATATTAATTAAGAGTGATGAGATACATGTGATAACCCAAGTACTAGATACTCAAGATTGTCCATAACCGGGGACACGGCTAACCATGATTAGATTGTACACTCTGCAGAGGTTTGCGCACTTTTCCCCACAAGACTCGATCGCCTCCGTTGGATTTCTCGCACTACATGGTGTTTGAGAAATGGATGCGCGAGACACAGTCTTTCAGAAACATTAACTCTCTACTCCGGGTAGACCATACCAAACCTACAAAACCAACTACCTACTGATCCACCTCTTCGAGAGCTTCACGTAACTTACTCAACTATGCTAGAGCCCATAATAGCTTGTGGCTGCACATGGAAGTTTCTAGCATGAATCATCTCAGTTCCCTTTGAGCCTGGGTGGCGGTCCATAGGAAGATCACACGGATATCCCGGGATTTCCAAAAAAACAGACAACACTGGGTTCCCCAGGTGCCTCATTCCACCCAGATGTTAATTTAAGTTGCCACCTTAAGTTGAACCATTAATTAATAACCTCACATCTGTCATGGATTTCACTCAAACCCAAACCACATCTACGAGCATAGCATAGCATAGCAATATAAGCAATGCAAAGAAGTAACTCCCAAGGGTTTGATAGTAACAGGGTAATAGGTTCTACCTCAACAACTACTTCCCAACCCACAAGTTAATGACGTCCTAATCATGCAATGTTTGAGGATTGGAACTAATGCATAAAAACTGGGTATGAAAAGAGTATGATCAATGTGTTACTTGCCTTGCTGACGATCCGCGAAACCTAGAGACTCGTAGTAACACGCTCCGGGTGTTCTATCGCAAACAAACAATAACATACATAAGCAACAAGCAAAGATGCACAAGCAAAACTCAAATACGAGGGGTTGACCAGAAAGTTCAACTTAAGAACTCTGGTACGCAAAAAGAATCAAATCAAACGGAGCAACGAAACTCAAATGGCGAAAGAAACAAGATTCGTTTACTAATCTGAACTAAGGTCAAATTTTACAGTAGCAAAAACTTGTGCAAGTTGGTTAAACAGAAAGAGGGTCTCGAGACGAAGATCTAGGCGCTTGAATCACCTCATTCCGGCTAACGAGCAAAAAGATAAACAGAAACTTAGATCGGGTCAGAAATCGCGATCGAGAAAAATCGCAGATAAATCCGATAAAAAGAAAACTGACGAACAGTCTAATGAACGAGCGTTCGTTAGCTATGACTAACAGGTGAAAGCCGTTCGTTAAAACGAACGTACGGACGAATGTCTACTAAATAGAAGAACCGAGAAAAATCGACGAACCGATCTAAAAAAACAAACTAGGGTTTCTTAAAAAACCGAACGGTTTAAAAAAAACCAGCGGCTCGGGTCCGGCGCGGTACCTCCGGCGAAGGGCTCCGGTGGGGCGGGGTTGGGCGGCGGGGCGGCGGGGCTCGGCGGCGGTGGCAGCAGCAGGCGCGGGCGGCGGGGGCTGCGGGCGTGGCTGGTGGTGTGGTGATGGGAGGCCGGGTGGTGCGTATATAAAGGGGAAGGGGCGACTTGGAGGAGGGGGCAAGGCGCGGCGGAGGCGGAGTCCGGCGCGGCGGAGGCGGAGTCCGACGCGGCGGAGGCGGGGTCCGGCTCGGACTCCGGTCCGAGCTCGGCGGCGGCGGCGCTCGCGCGCGGGAAGGCGGCGGCGGCTTGGGCCGGCGGCCCGGCTGGGTTCGGCCCAGTCAGCTGGAGATTTTTTTTAAAACAATTTCGCCGACAGAAATAAAATCCTAGAAAATAAAATAAAAATCTAAAAATGCCAAAACAAATTTTCACCGTCTAATAAAATATTTAGAACGAGATGAACATTTTCTTGGCCCTAAAATGCAATTTCGAAAACGTGCAATTTTTCTAATGCAAATAAAATCCAAATAAAATCGAATAAAAATAAATGATTTTAATATTTTTCCTCCAATATTTCAATTATTTTGGAGAAGTCATATTATCTCCTCTCTTATATTTTAATATGAAATATTTTTCAGAGAGAAAAATTATTAAAATCAAAATCCTCGTTTCATTATTTGATAAGAATCAAATATGAAAACCAGGAAATACCCAACTCTCTCCGAGGGTCCTTGAGTTGCTTAGGATTTCGAGGATTGCGAAAACGAAAACGCAATAAAATATAATATGCATGCATGACCTATGTATAACATTCCAAATTGAAAATTTGGGATGTTACACAGCTTGTTATTAGAGCAGATATAAAATGAAAGGGAATGTTACCAACAGGCTTAACAATCATCAAATATTGCAATTCAAACTGGTATTGTTGAAAATGAATAGAACGTAGGTCATGCTTAAACATCACACTGGATAAATCTGTAAAACTGAAATAAAGGGCATGTGTTAACTACACCACGCATAACTGGAACCAAATATAGTCGTTCAAACTGGTATTGATGAAATCGAGCAGCATAGTTCCGACTTGCACAAAATGAACATCACATTGTGAATGACTGAAATAAACAAGGCATAAATGATCAGTATAACAACCAAATATAGCCATTGAAAACTGGACAGAGTCTCACTGTAACCAACCTAAGAAGCAAATACACAAACATGCCATATGCTAAAAAACTGGACAAATGCTCACTACAACCAACCTAACAAGCAAATACGGATAAACAAGGCATCTGTTTGCAAACTGGATAAATGCTCACTACAACCAACCTAACAACCAAATACAGATAAACAAGGCATCTGCTTGATAACTGGAAAGTGCTCACTTCAACCAACCTAACAACCAAATACACACTACTAGGAAAAGGGCTATAGCTAATATGGACATTAATGGCGCACCACATATGTGGTGCGCCATTGCTATATAGCAGTGGCGCACCATGTGTAGGTGCGCCATTAGAGTCCATATCACTAATGGCCCACCACACCCACGGTGCGCCACTACTAACAATTTTTTTTATTTTTCCAAAACTAGTAATGGCGCACCAGGGCATAGTGCGCCATTACTAGTTTTAACTAGTAATGACGCACCACACGCTCTATGCGCCACTACTAACAATTTTTTTTTACTTTTTTAAAACTAGCAATGGCGCACCAGGTTGTAGTGCGCCATTACTAGTTCAAACTAGTAATGGCGCACCACAACCACGGTGCGCCACTACTAACAAAATTTTCTATTTTTTTGCAAAACTAGTAATGGCGCACCACGTAACAGGTGCGCCATTAGTAACCAGGGTTACTAATGTCGCATTGTTAGGTGGTGCGCCATTGGTAACCTGAGAGCAGCTAGATATTTTGGACAGCCACCTACCGCACTCACTTTCCCCACTCCATTCTCTCCACCTCCTCCTCCAAGCTTGTCTCGGCTGCCTCCTCCTCCTCACCTCATTTGCACCATAGATTCACCCAAATTAAGTGGTTAAATTACCTTTTTTGATAGGTAAGTAAGGAGAAAGCTTTCTTTATGTTGTAGATCTACTTTTTTCTCCCTCCAACAACGTGCACATGCACTTTTTATGGCCTAGATCTACGTATGTTTGTGGTGTTGCATATGTTTGTGTTTGCAGGTACCGGTATTTGAAATGCGATAGTTGCCAATATTTTGCCGGAATGTTGATTCATTTCCATTTCGGCGAGAATTTGGCACTATGCATTCTTTTTGATCCTATTTTTAGGCAAAGACATGCCAAATTTTTTTTGGTTCTAAAATATTGTTTTGCTCTACCCCGCAGGCGACCATGGTCCGCACGATGACCGAAGGCATCGTGAATAGGTTTTTGAGATCCACGAAGGCCGAGATGCTTGAAAAGAACGAGATGGAGATAAGATGTCCATGTCGAAGATGCAAGCTGAAGAGCCTTATGGACCCAGATTCTATACAGGTGCGGGACCACCTGCTCTTGCATGGTTTCATGGATGGCTATCGGTGGCAGGGTGATGAAGATGACTATGAAGTCATCCATGGGGGCCGAGCAAGAAATGAGGAAGGCAGCAAGACAACCGCGGAGAGGGCGGGCGAGAAAGACGAAGAATCTCCAGGACATGATCACGAAGTAGATGCAGTACACAGTCATCATGTAGAAGATGTCGGACATGATGATGAGGAAGATGCCGGAGCAGACGAAGGGCATGATTATGAAGATGAAGATGCCGGAGCAGACGGTGATGGACCACCTATGGGCTGGGTGCAGGACCCTCATATTCAAGCGCTGCTTCTCAAGCAGACAGATAACGCAAGAGCTGCCGCCCGAGAGAAAGCCAAGCTTGATCAACTGGAGATAGACGCGGTTACTCCATTGTATGAAGGATGCAGGCCCAAGGATATTGTCGGCGTCTTGGGAACGGGGATCCCCAGACTTGCCTGCCTGTGGCCCGCGGCGTGGCTGAGCCTGCAGGCCATACGGCCCATCTTCACCAGCAAGGCATCCAAGACCCTCGCGAGGGTCCAAGCCTCGCGAGGCGGACGATGCAAGGCCTCCTCGGGAGTGGCCTAGCCAGGCAGGCTAACGAGGAGTGGAGATATCAAGGCGAGGCAAACCTTACGAGACCCTCGTGACGTGAGCCATGACGCACGACACCAGGCGGGCGCCAGGCGAGCACCAGGGCACGCAGCGTCCTTGTTTCCTCTTTGGTTCTAAGGAGGCAAGCGCAGGCGAGGAGTACCGAGGCATCAGACAAAGGTTGCCATATTGGTGCAATGAGACCAAGACTAGGAGGACGGCAAGACGGAGGTCATCGTGGATCCCAAGACGGCGTCACCACCAGAGCCTTTGGCAGGTGAAGACCACTTTTGTCAGGATAGCTTGTACTAGCTGCCCCCTTCAAATTAGCCCGCCATTGTTGGCTCCCTTCCCGCTCGATATTTGGGAAGAGGACTAGGGCCAGTATAAATAGTACTAGCCACCACCTTAGGGGGGATACAGAGGACGGATCATTCAGACCATCCACACACACACGAGCTCACCGAGCTCAAGAACACCTCAACCTCAGGAGGCCATTCTTCTCTTGTACTGTTTATCATCAGCCCTAGAGGCAATCCACCACCACCACACTGGAGTAGGGTATTACACCACAACGGTGGCCTAAACCAGTATAAATCTTGTGTCTTTCTGTGTTGCGAGTTCGTCGAGTTCGTCCGCGAGATCTTAGTGAGCTAGGGCGTAGATTGGTGAGAAGGAAAGACTTCGCGCGCACCCCAGTGTTCGAACCTTAATGGTTTGCCGGAACCCCACATCCAACATTTGGCGTGCCAAGTAGGGGTGCACCATAGCCTCCCTTCTATCAGTTCGTCGCTCCGCCGCTCCGTCGTCTCCATGGCGGATGCTCGTCGTGCTTGAGCTGAGCGTCTGGCTGCCCTGACCGCCCGCGTTGCTCAGACGGCTCCCATCGGCGGGCCACATCGCCATTCTCCATCCGCCACCGCCAACGCTGCCACCGTCCCGGCGGGGAATGAGCAGTAGGCATCCTCACTGCATCCTTCGATGCGGTAGGACGGCCGCACCGCCACTCCATCGCTGACCCCTGCCGGTTCTTCGTCTCACGCACACCGTGCTCCCGTGGAGACACGGGCCGCGCTCCTCACAGCGAACGAGCTCCTGTGCTATCGCCCCATCGACGACCTCTACAAGGAGTGACTCGAACGCGTCGCCGAGCTCGTCCGCGCCGCGGGGGGCTCTCCGGCACCGTCCCACTCTCTGCCTCCCCCTCAACCAGCCGTGGGCGATGGGGCTCATGGCGCGCCTCCACCACCTCAGCCCCAAGATGTCGCCTTGGCACCAAGGCGCGCGGCTCCGCGACGTGATCCGCCGCGCCCGGCACCCGCGCGCGAAGATAGAAACTACAAAGAAATTCCACGGCCATGAGAAGCTGCACCTGCGCTCCTCGTGCCACCTCATCAAGACCGCGCACCACCCGCAGTGACGCAGCGCACGCCTCGTCAAGACCAAGCTCCACCTACGAAGCGGGCCCCGGCTACCATGGCTGGCTGCCGCGCCTTCACTCCCGAGCTGCGTAGCGTCGCCTGGCCGGGCAAGTTCAAGCCGGATCTGCCTCCTCGCTACGACGGTACCGCCGACCCCGCGGAGTTCCTGCAGCTCTATGAGCTGAGCATCAAAGCAGCCAACGGCGATGAAAAGGTCATGGCGAACAGGTTTCCCATGGCTCTCAAGGATGGAGCTTGCTCTTGGCTCCTGAATATGCAGCACGGCTCGATCTCCTCCTGGGACGAGATGCGCGACCGCTTCGTTGCCAACTTCCAGGGCACTCACGACCGCCCACCGGCCGTGGGTGATCTATGCCGCATCAGGCAGCAACCAGGAGAGACCCTCCAGAAGTACATCCAGCGCTTCAACAACACCCGCCTCAAGATCCCCAAGGTCACAGATGAGACCATCATCTTCGTGTTCTCCGATGGCATCCGTCACGTCAAGATGAAGGAAGAGCTCGCCATCCACGAGGAGCTCTGCACATCTCAAGATCTGTTCAACCTGGCGACCCGGTGCGCAAAAGCTGAGGAGGGGTGCCTCTCTCTCCTTGAGCCGCCAGCCGTGGGCGCGAAGGAGAAGAAGGCCAAGGCCAAGGACGTGAAGTGCAAGGAGGTAGCTGTGCTCGCAGCAGAGCCCGACATCAAGCGGGGCAGAGATCAGCCCGAGTCATCCAAGAATGGCCAACCGTTCTGTGCCTTCCACAACCTGAACACCCACAACATCAGCGACTGTCAAGAGCTCAGAGCCATACGCGAGGGACGCTACGGTGACGCCACGAGCGCAACGACCGGGGCTACGGCCGCGGAGTAGGATGTGGAGGTGGACGCTGGGACGACCGTGGCCCGCGCCAGGAGTGGCGCGACCGGCCTCATGAGGATCACTGGCAGGAACAGCCTCGTGAGGGCGCCTAGAGGGACCCGCCTCGTGAGGATCGCCCCCAGGGCAATGCCGGTCTTCCCCCGCTGCCGCCACCAAGAAGGAACGACGACCACCACTAGGACGAGGGGGCTGGGGGCTTCCAGGAGCCGCGTGTGATCGCCTGCATCTTGGGCGGCGCCCAGGCCCTAGCCTCTCAGCGCATCTTCAAATAGTTTGCTCGCGAGGTGGACACGATGCTCCCCAAGCTCGAGGCCACGCGCCCGCTCAGGTGGTCCTAATGCGCCATCACTTTCAACTCGGCGGATCAGCTCAAGTGCGCGGCCACCGCTGGCACCCTCCCTATGCTATGTTCCCCGGTCATCAGCAATGTGCAGGTCACCAAGACCCTCATCAACAGTGGCGCATGGCTCAATGTTCTGTCCGTCGACATGTTCGACAACCTCCAAGTGCCATATGAGCAGCTCCAGCCCACCAAGCCTTTCTCGGGAGTGACCGACAGCTCCACCACGCCGATAGGGCAGGTCCGCCTGCCTGTCACCTTCGGGGAGCGCAAGAACTACCGCACTGAGCTCATCGACTTTGACGACGCGCACATCTGCCTGCCGTACAATGCCATCCTCGGGTATCCAACCCTGGCCAAGTTCATGGCAGTCACTCATCACGGCTACAACGTTCTCAAGATGCCAGGAAGCGGAGGAATCATCACGGTCCCGTGTGAAGAGAGAGATGCGGTGTGCTCCCTTGAGCGCGCCTTTCAAGCCGCAGCAATTGACGACCCAGACAGCAGAAATGAAGGCCCTCTGGAGGCCATCCCCAAGAAGAAGAAGCCGCACCGTGCAAGACCTCAGGAGGACGGCGTCACGACAGAAGCCACATCAGGACCAGCGCCCGCTCCAGGGGCGCCTCCCTCCATCGCATAGGAAGGCGCGCCCGGCGCCCTCCTTAGGCAGGGCTCGGGGGCTCTCTTCTAGAGGGCCTCAGACCTTGCCAACCTCACGAGGGAGGCGCTTGGGCACCACTTGGGAGCGTGCTTCGCGGCACGTGACCCTCAGGAGAGCACAGGGCAAGGAGTGCCCACCACTCAGGAGTTCATCACCAAGACCACCTAGGAACTGCAAGAAGCAAGAGCCATGTGCGGCGACAGCCGCCCACGAGGCGCAGCTCCGCATCCTGGGGAGGATGCTGGGCTGCGCGTCTGCATCGATGTCCCAAGGCTCAACAGGGCCGCATCTCAGGAGCGTTTCTGGCCTTCGCGTGTGGGCCGCTGCGAGGGCCCGCCACATAGCTACATTCATATGCCCTTTGGCTTGCCGGGCGTGGCGTCGGCCTATCAGCGCAACATGCGACGTGTCCTGGCGGCTCAGGAAGCTAGGTACCACGCCGTTCTGGAGGAGATGGAGACGGTCTTCAGGGAACCTCCCAAGCCCCCAGAGCCTCCCGAGGCTCAGGGTTCTGGCGGCTCGTGACGAGTCATTTCTTCAACGCACGCCTTCAGCTGCACCATGATGTCTACTACACAACCTTCTTCTCGTAGACATTGTTGGGCCTCCAAGTGCAGAGGTTTGTAGGACAGTAGCAAATTTCCCTCAAGTGGATAACCTAAGGTTTATCAATCCGTAGGAGTCGTAGGATGAAGATGGTCTCTCTCAAGCAACCCTGCAACCAAATAACAAAGAGTCTCTTGTGTCCCCAACACACCCAATATAATGTAAATTGTATAGGTGCACTAGTTCGGCGAAGAGATGGTGAAACAAGTGGTTTATGGATAGTAGATAAAGGTATTTGTAATCTGAAATAATAAAAACAGCAAGGTAGCAAGTGATAAAAGTGAGCGTAAACGGTATTGCAATGATAGGAAATAAGGCCTAGGGTTCATACTTTCACTAGTGTAAGTTCCCTCAACAATACTAACATAATTGGATCACATAACTATCCCTCAGCATGCAACAAAGAGTCACTCCAAAGTCACTAATAGCAAAGAACGAACGAAGAGATTATGGTAGGGTACGAAACAACCTCAAAGTTATTTTTTCCAATCAATCCGTTGGGCTATTCCTATAAGTGTCACAAACAGCCCTAGAGTCCGTACTAGAATAACACCTTAAGACACAAAACAACCAAAACCCTAATGTCACCTAGATACTCCAATGTCACCTCAAGTATCCGTGGGTATGATTATACGATATGCATCACACAATCTCAGATTCATCTATTCAACCAACACATAGAACCTCAAAGAGTGCCCCAAAGTTTCTACCGGAGAATCACGACGAAAATGTGTGCCAACCCCTATGCATAGGTTCATGGGCGGAACCCACAAGTTGATCACCAAAACATACATCAAGTGAATCACGTGGTATCCCATTGTCACCACAGATACGCACAGCAAGACATACATCAAGTGTTCTCAAATCTTTAAAGACTTAATCCGATAAGATAACTTCAAATGGGAAACTCAATTCATTACAAGAGAGTAGTGGGGGAGGAGAAACATAAGATCCAACTATAATAGCAAAGCTCGCGATACATCAAGATCGTGCCAAATCAAGAACACGAGAGAGAGAGAGAGATCAAACACATAGCTACTAGTACATACCCTCAGCCCCGAGGGAGAACTACTCCCTCCTCATCATGGAGAGCACCAGGATGATGAAGATGGCCACCGGAGCAGGATTCCCCCTCCGGCAGGGTGCCGGAACGGGTCTAGATTGGCTTTCGGTGGCTATGGAGGCTTCTGCCAGCGGAACTCCCGATCTATTGTCTGTTCTGGAAGTTTTAGGGTACGTGAGTATATATGGGTGCAGGAAGTACGTCGGTGGAGCTTCGGGGGCCCCACCCTCATGAGCACCTCCCTTGGCTCCTGACGTGGGGTCCAAGTCCATCCGGTAGCTTTCCTTCCAAAAATAACTTCTCCAGTTGATTTCGTTCCGTTTCGACTCCGTTTGATATTCCTTTTCTTCGAAACACTGAAATAGGCAAAAAGCAGCAATTCTGGGCTAGGCCTCCGGTTAATAGGTTAGTCCCAAAAATAATATAAAAGTGGATAATAAAGTCCAATATTGCCCAAAACAGTAGATAACATAGCATGGAGCAATAAAAAATTATAGATACATTGGAGACGTATCAAGCATCCCCAAGCTTAATTCCTGCTCGTCCTCGAGTAGGTAAATGATAAACACAGAATTTTTAATGTGGAGTGCTACTTGGCATAATTTCAATGTAATTCTTCTTAATTGTGGTATGAATATTCAGATCCGAAAGATTCAAGACAAAAGTTCACATTGACATAAAAATGACAATACTTCAAGCATACTAAATAAGCAATTATGTCTTGTTAAAATAACATGGCCAAAGAAATTACATCCCTACAAAATCATATAGTTTAGTCATGTATCATTTTCGTCACACAAGAATGCTCTCATCATGCACAACCACGATGACAAGCCAAGCAATTGTTTCATACTTTAGTAATCTCAAACTCATAAACTTTCACGCAATACATGAGCGCGAACCATGGATATAGCACTATGGGTGGAATACAATATAATGAGGGGGGTTATGTGGAGAAGACAAAAAGGAGAAAGTCTCACATCAACGAGGCTAATCAATGGGCTATGGAGATGCCCACCGATTGATGTTAATGCAAGGAGTAGGGATTGCCATGCAATAGATGCACTAGAGCTATAAATGTATGAAAGCTTAACAAAAGAAACTAAGTGGGTGTGCATCCAACTTGCTTGCTCATGAAGACCTAGGGCACTTGAGGAGGCCCATTGTTGGAATATACAAGCCAAGTTCTATAATGAAAAATTCCCACTAGTATATGAAAGTGACAAAACAAGAGACTCTCTACTATGAAGATCATGGTGCTACTTTGAAGCACGAGTGTGGTAAAAGGATAATAGCATTGTCCCTTCTCTCTTTTTCTCTCATTTTTTGGGCCTTTTATTTTTTTATGGCCTTTCTCTTTTTTTGGGCCTTCTCTTTTTATGGCCTTTCTCTTTTTTTATTCCTCACTTGGGACAATGCTCTAATAATAATGATCATCACACTTCTATTTATTTACAACTCAATGATTACAACTCGATACTAGAACAAAGATGACTCTATATGAATGCCTCCGAAGGTGTACCGGGATATGCAATGAACCAAGAGTGACATGTATGAAAGAATTATGAACGGTGGCTTTGCCACAAATACTATGTCAACTACATGATCATGCTAAGCAATATGACAATGATGAATGTGTCATGATGAATGGAATGATGGAAAGTTGCACGGCAATATATCTCGGAATGGCTACGGAAATGCCATAATAGGTAGGTATGGTGGCTGTTTTGAGGAAGATATAAGGAGGTTTATGTGTGACAGAGCGTATCATATCACGGGGTTTGGATGCACCGGTGAAGTTTGCGCCAACTCTCAATCTGAGAAAGGGCAATGCACGGTACCGAAGAGGCTAGCAAGGATGGAAGGGTGAGAGTGCGTATAATCCATGGACTCAACATTAGTCATAAAGAACTCACATACTTATTGCAAAAATCTACAAGTCATCAAAAACCTCGGCACTACGCGCATGCTCCTAGGGGGATAGATTGGTAGGAAAAGACCATCGCTCGTCCCCGATCGCCACTCGTAAGGAGGACAATCAAATAACACCTCATGTTTCAAATTTGTTACATAACGCTTACCATACGTGCATGCTACGGGACTTGCAAACTTCAACACAAGCATTTCTCAATTTCACAACTACTCAACTAGCACGACTTTGATATTATTACCCCCATATCTCAAAACAATCATCAAGCATCAAACTTCTCTTAATATTCAACACACTCATAAGAAAGTTTTTACTAATCTTGTATACCTAGCATATTAGGATTTTAAGCAAATTACCATGCTATTTAAGACTCTCAACATAATCTAAGTGAAGCATGAGAGTTAATCTATTTCTTCAAAATAAAACCACCACCGTGATCTAAAAGATATAAGTGAAGTACTAGAGCAAACGACAAACTACTCCAAAAGATATAAGTGAAGATCAATGAGTAGTCAAATAATTATGCAACTATGTGAAGACTCTCTAACATTTAAAAATTTCATATCTTGGTATTCTATTCAAACAGCAAGCAAAGCAAAATAAAAATGACATTCTAAGAATGGCAAACATCATGTGAAGAAGAAAAAACTTAGGATCAACCGAAGCTAACCGATAATTGTTGAAGAAGAAAGGTGGGATGCCAACCGGGGCATCCCCAAGCTTAGACGCTTGAGACTTCTTGAAATATTATCTTGGGATGCCTTGGGCATCCCCAAGCTTGAGCTTTTGTGTCTCCTTAATTCCTCTCATATCACGGCCTCCCTAAATCTCAAAAGCTTCATCCACACAAAACTCAATAAGGACTCGTGAGATAAGTTAGTATAAACCATTGCAAAAACCTTATCATACTCTACTGTAGAAAATCACTAAAATTATTATTCAACATTGCATACTAAATGCCTCTGCATATTTAATAGTCCTATCCTCAAATAGAATCATTAAAGAAGCAAACATATGCAAACAATGCAAACATAACAGCAATCTGCCTAAACAGGACAGTCTGTAAAGAATGCAGCAATATCCATACTTCCCTAGCTCCAAAAATTATGAAAGAAAATTCCCACTTTACTAAATTTATCATATCTTAATATGCAAAAGTTTTCAACATTTTATCACATTCTGACTTTTCTAGGGAATTATTGCAACAGCGGTAAACTTTCTGTTTTCAAACAGCAACATGAAGACTTGTAACATAGGCATAGTAAAGACTATCAATGCCACTTTTATTGGAATAAAAGATGCAAAACATTGTTATAAATAACATCAAGCAAATCCTAACAAAATAAATTGACGCTCCAAGCAAAACACATATCATGTGGTGAATAAAAATATAGCTCCAAGTAAAGTTACCGATGAACGAAGACGAAAGAGGGGATGCCTTCCGGGGCATCCCCAAGCTTAGGCTCTTGGCTATCCTTGAATATTACCTTGGGGTGCCTTGGGCATCCCCAAGCTTAGGCTCTTGCCACTCCTTATTCCATAGTCCACGAATCCTTACCCAAAACTTGAAAACTTCACAACACAAAACTTAACAGAAAACTCGTAAGCTCCGTTAGTATAAGAAAATAAATCACCACTTCAAGGTACTGTAATGAACTCATTCTTTATTTATATTGGTGTTAGACCTACTGTATTCCAACTTCTCTATGGTTTATAAACTCTTTTACTAGCCATAGATTCATCAAAATAAGTAAACAACACATAGAAAACAGAATCTGTCAAAAACAGAACAGTCTGTAGTAATCTGAATCAAACGTATACTTATGGAACTCATAAAATTCTCAAATAAATTGCTGGACCTGAGGAATTTATCTATTAATCATATGAAAAAATAATTAACTAAATATCACTCTCCAAATAAAAATGGCAGCAATTCTCGTGAGCGCTAAAGTTTTTGTTTTTTACAGCATGATCAACAAGACTTCTCCCAAGTCTTCCCAAAGGTTATACTTGGCACAAACACTAGTTAAAAACATGAAACCACATCTAAACAGAGGCTAGATGAATTATTTATTACTAAACAGGAACAAAAAGCAAGGAACTAAAATAAAATTGGGTTGCCTCCCAACAAGCGCTATCGTTTAACGCCCCTAGCTAGGCATGATGATTTCGATGATGCTCATATAAAAGATAAGAATTGAAACATAAAGAGAGCATCATGAAGAATATGACTAGCATATTTAATTCTAACATACTTCCTATGCATAGGGATTTTTTGAGCAAACAACTTATGGGAGCAATAATCAACTTGCATAGGAAGGTAAAACAAGCATAACTTCAAAACTTTAAGCACATAGAGAGGAAACTTGATATTATTGCAATTCCTACAAGCATATATTCCTCCCTCATATTAATTTTCAGTAGCATCATGAATGAATTCAACAATATAACCAGCACCTAAAGAATTCTTTTCATGATCTACAAGCATAGAAAATTTACTATTCTCCACACAAGCAAAATTCTTCTCATGAATAATAGTGGGAGCAAACTCAACAAAATAACTATCATGTGATTGAAAATTAAGATCAAGATGACAAGTTTCATGGTTATCATTATTCTTTAAAGCATACATGTCATCACAATAATCATCATAGATAGGAGGCATGTTTTCATCATGATAAATTTGCATAACAAAACTTGGGGGACAAATAATATCATCTTCATCAAACATAGCTTCCCCAAGCTTGTGGCTTTGCATATCATTAGCATCATGAATATTCAAGGAATTCATACTAACAACATTGCAATCAGGCTCATCATTCAAATATTTAGTGCCAAACATTTTATAGATTTCTTCTTCTAGCACTTGAGCACAATTTTCCTTCCCATCATACTCACGAAAATATTAAAAAGATGAAGCGTATGAGGTAAACTCAATTCCATTTTTTATAGTTTTCTTTTATAAACTAAACTAGTGATAAAACAAGAAACTAAAAGACTCGATTGCAAGATCTAAAGATATACCTTCAAGCACTCACCTCCCCGGCAACGGCGCCAGAAAAGAGCTTGATGTCTACTACACAACCTTCTTCTTGTAGACATTGTTGGGCCTCCAAGTGCAGAGGTTTGTAGGACAGTAGCAAATTTCCCTCAAGTGGATGACCTAAGGTTTATCAATCCGTAGGAGGCGTAGGATGAAGATGGTCTCTCTCAAGCAACCCTGCAACCAAATAACAAAGAGTCTCTTGTGTCCCCAACACACCCAATACAATGGTAAATTGTATAGGTGCACTAGTTCGGCGAAGAGATGGTGAAACAAGTGGTATATGGATAGTAGATAAAGGTATTTGTAATCTGAAATAATAAAAACAGCAAGGTAGCAAGTGATAAAAGTGAGCGTAAACGGTATTGCAATGATAGGAAATAAGGCCTAGGGTTCATACTTTCACTAGTGTAAGTTCCCTCAACAATACTAACATAATTGGATCACATAAGTATCCCTCAACATGCAACAAAGAGTCACTCCAAAGTCACTAATAGCGGAGAACGAACGAAGAGATTATGGTAGGGTACGAAACCACCTCAAAGTTATTCTTTCCAATCAATCCGTTGGGCTATTCCTATAAGTGTCACAAACAGCCCTAGAGTTCGTACTAGAATAACACCTTAAGACACAAATCAACCAAAACCCTAATGTCACCTAGATACTCCAATGTCACCTCAAGTATCCGTGGGTATGATTATACGATATGCATCACACAATCTTAGATTCATCTATTCAACCAACACATAGAACCTCAAAGAGTGCCCCAAAGTTTCTACCAGAGAATCACGACGAAAATGTGTGCCAACCCCTATGCATAGGTTCATGGGCGGAACCCGCAAGTTGATCACCAAAACATACATCAAGTTAATCACGTGGTATCCCATTGTCACCACAGATACGCACGGCAAGACATACATCAAGTGTTCTCAAATCTTTAAAGACTCAATCCGATAAGATAACTTCAAAGGGGAAACTCAATTCATTACAAGAGAGTAGAGGGGGAGGAGAAACATAAGATCCAACTATAATAGCAAAGCTCGCGATACATCAAGATCGTGCCAAATCAAGAACACGAGAGAGAGATCAAACACATAGCTACTGGTACATACCCTCAGCCCCGAGAGAGAACTACTCCCTCCTTGTTATGGAGAGCACCAGGATGATGAAGATGGCCACCGGAGAAGGATTCCCCCTCCGGCACGGTGCCGGAATGGGTCTAGATTGGCTTTCGGTGGCTACAGAGGCTTATGGCGGCGGAACTCCCAATCTATTGTCTGTTTTGGAAGTTTTAGGATACGTGAGTATATATGGGTGCAAGAAGTACGTCGATGGAGCTTCGGGGGCTCCACGAGGCAGGGGGCGCGCCCTAGGGGGGCGCCCCCACCCTCATGAGCACCTCCCTTGGCTCCTGACGTGGGGTCCAAGTCCATCCGGTAGCTTTCCTTCCAAAAATAACTTCTCCAGTTGATTTCGTTCCGTTTCGACTCCGTTTGATATTCCTTTTCTTCGAAACACTAAAATAGGCAAAAAAACAGCAATTCTGGGCTGGGCCTCCGGTTAATAGGTTAGTCCCAAAAATAATATAAAAGTGGATAATAAAGCCCAATATTGCCCAAAATAGTAGATAACATAGCATGAAGCAATCAAAAATTATAAATACGTTGGAGATGTATCACACCAACTCTACTTCGTCTACAGAACTAGGTGACATCTTCCATGCTCGTTTAGCTGGGAGCGCCCCTCGGGCTGCATTACTCCCAGGCCGCGTGGGTCCGTCCCTGCGGCATGTATCCCTTCTACCTATATCTTCAGCTTACCTTGTTGGGGGCGCCCGTCGGGCTGCATCATCCCCAAGCCGCTCGGGCCGGACCCGGTGGTATGTATCTTCCTGCATTTATCCAAGCTGATCTGCTCTCCATGCTTAACCTACCAACTGCTATCACCTGCTCGATGATCGTCCCCCCTCGGGGCCTCCACACAGGCATGGCACTGGTGCATGGGTCCGTCCCTGCTTAGCCGACAAATCTGAGCGGTCGAGCTCTAGCTCGCGGCACGCCCCGCACACGTCACCTCACCAAGCCCTCAGTGCCTTCTCCTCATCCAGAGCATCCAGAGGCAGGCTGACAGCTATAATGGCAAACCGTGTTTCTTCTTGTGCCTGTTCACAGGGATCCCGTGGGAAGGATAGCAGGCGGCACCGCGAGTCTCCTTTTCTCTCATGCAATTCGCTTGCGCGTTAAAAGGGGGCTCCTGAGAATCGCGACTCAGGAGCTCTTACTGGCTCTCCAGCCCTCACCCCTGGCCTTGACCACGGCATCGCGACCTGGCATACCAGCGGCGGCTGAGCTCGCTCAAGGGCTGGGACCTGAGGACGTAGAGCACTAAGGAGAGCATGAGGGTAGGGAAACTCGTATGGGCCAGCCTAGCGCAACGTCAGGATTCGCCACGAGATCAACAAGATAAGTCCCGCACTGGGATCGGCTAAATGTTTGGGCCTAATGGTCACTCACACCTTGCCGCAGCCCCGTTGCGGCCACGTCAACTCCCTTTCTCGCCTTACCATGGCTGCTTGAGCGCTAAGGGGGACCTCCTGAGCATCGCGCCTCAGGGGATCTTACTGGACCTTGGGCCGCACACCTCCTGGCCTTGACCACGGCAGGCGACCTGGCATACCAGCGACGGATGTAGCCGCCTGGGGGCCGGGACCCGTTAGCGTAGAGCAACAAGCTATCATGAGGAAACAAAGGGGGGACCGAGCCTTAACAGGACATGCGTTCACCAAATTTTTATAACAAGGAAGATAAGCACAAAATACATTACGAACCCTTACATGCCCCCACGGGGTAATTCATAATTCATTGCAGGAAACAAAAGCCGACACTAAGGGGAATCCTATCTACATCCTTCCGTGGTGGACACCATCATCAACAGTGGGCCATGGGATGCCGGCGCCAACCCCATCCAGATCAGCGGCAACGATGGCCGGACGCCGCAGCCCTGCTCCGAGCGCGGCGAGAGCTCGGGGGCACGTAGCTGTCGTCGCTCATCTTCGGAGTCTCATATAGCTCAGGAGAGCTGCTGGACTCCCAAGGGCTGCTGCTGCTGGAGTGGTCGCAAGCGGGGCGCGCATCAGCCTCGCGCTCCTCTCCTGAGCAGCACTCCAGGCGGCGGCCCTCGGCATCGAAGACCTTGAAGAAGAGCGTGGAGACGTCGTCGTACTCGAAGTGGATCGCGAGGGCGCACCTCGCATGACAGACCCGCGCGATCTCGCCCCAGCCGCGAGTCATGAAGATCTTGCCGGTGGGAACCGCTTCGATCTCCGCTCCAGTCGCCGGAGCACTGCAGTTGGCGTGCTGCAACTAGAGCTCGAGAGGCCCCCTCGGCGGCATCACGTTGGAGAAGAACCGCAGGAAGCGGATCCAGGAGCTCGGAGGCATCGGCACCCACAGCACCAACTCGCGCGAGGAGTCCGTGGCGTGAACTCTAGGGGTGACGGCACACGTTGCCGTGGCGCGGTGACCCTGGATGCGGCGTGGGCGGCGCTGCTCGTCACTCCGTCCGCCCGAGCCCTCGGCTTGGGCGTACAAGGGTAGCGGGTACCCCAGAGGTGTCCGCTCTGCTACCTCTTGAGCACTGCATTGGTTTTTCCCCGAAGAGGAAGGGATGATGTAGCAAAGTAGCATAAGTATTTCCCCCAGTTTTTGAGAACCAAGGTATCAATCCAGTAGGAGGCTACGCGTGAGTCCCTCGTACCTGCACAAAACAAATAAATCCTCGCAACCAACGCGATAAGGGGTTGTCAATGCCTACACAACCACTTACGAGAGTGAGATCTGATAGATAAGATAAGATAATATTTTTGATATTTTTCTGATAAAGATGCAAAGTAAAATAAAAGCAAAGTAAAAAAGCAAAGGAAATAACTAAGTATTGGTAGATTAATATGATGAAGATAGACCCGGGGGCCATAGGTTTCACTAGTGGCTTCTCTCAAGAGCATAAGTATTCTACGGTGGGTGAACAAATTACTGTTGAGCAATTGACAGAATTGAGCATAGTTATGAGAATATCTAGGTATGATCATGTATATAGGCATCACGTCCGAGACAAGTAGACCGACTCCTTCCTGCATCTACTACTATTACTCCACTCACCGACCGCTATCCAGCATGCATCTAGAGTATTAAGTTAATGGAAACAGAGTAACGCCTTAAGCAAGATGACATGATGTAGAGGGATAAACTCATGCAATATGATGAAAACCCTATCTTGTTATCCTCGATGGCAACAATACAATACGTGCCTTGCCGCCCCTACTGTCACTGGGAAAGGACACCGCAAAATTGAACCCAAAGCTAAGCACTTTTCCCATTGCAAGAAAGATCAATCTAATAGGCCAAACCAAACTGATAATTCAAAGAGACTTGCAAAGATAACCAATCATACATAAAATAATTAAGAGAAGATTCAAATATTATTCATAGATAGACTTGATCATAAACCCACAATTCATCGCAAAGTCATAGCAACATCAATCTTATAACATAATGGATACTAGGGATCCAACCCTAACAAAACTAACTCGATTACATGGTAAATCTCATCCAACCCATCACCGTCCAGCAAGCCTACGATGGGATTACTCACACATGGCGGTGAGCATCATGAAATTGGTGATGGAGGAAGGTTGATGATGACGATGGCGTCGGATTCCCCTCTCAGGAGCCCCGAATGGACTCCAGATCAGCCCTCCCGAGGAAGATTAGGGCTTGGTGGCAGCTTCATATCGTAAAACGTGATGAATTCTTCTCTCTGATTTTTTCTCCCCGAACATGAATATATAGAGTTGGAGTTAAGGTCAGTGGAGTATCAGGGGGCCCATGAGGCAGGGGGCGCCCTGTACCCTTGTGGACAAGGTGTGCCCCCCTGATGCTGATTTTTTCGCCAGTATTTTTTATTAATTCCAAAACGTGCCTTAGTGGATTTTCAAGTCATTCCGAGAACTTTTATTGCTACACAAAATAACACCATGGCAATTTTGCTGAAAACAGCATCAGTCTGGGTTAGTTCCATTCAAATCATGCAAGTTAGGGTCCAAAACAAGGGCAAAAGTGTTTGGAAAAGTAGATATGTTAGAGACGTATCAATATGCTCCAAAGCCCTCAACCACTTTCTCACATCCAAATTTGTCCAAAACCTAAAGTCAATCCCGACCCCACCGATTTGATCTATCTGGCGCTACCGAGTTCCTTTGGCATAGCCACTGCTAGAAACCCTAATCAATTCGGTCTCACCAATAGGTATCTCGGCCTCACCGAGATGGCAATGCAAACTCTTTGTTTCCCTTCATAATGTTTCGGTCTTACCGAAATGAGCGATCGGTCCCACCGAGTTCGTAATGCAAACTCTCTATTTCCCTTGGTAACGTTTCGGTCTTCCCGAAATGAGTGATTGGTCCCACCGAGTTTTCCTGACCAACTCTCTGTTTGCTCATTGCTGATATCGGTCTCACCAAGTTCATGCAATCAGTCACACCGAGATGTGGTATTGCCCTAACCTAGCACATCGATCCCACCGAGTTGATCATGTCGGTCCCACCAAGAATCCTAATGTTCACATTTTGAACTGAATCAGTCTCGCCGAGTTCACCTATTCGGTCTGACCGAGTTGGGTCAAATGTGTGTAACGGTTGGATTTTGTGTGGAGGCTATATATACCCCTCCAACCCCTTCTCTATTCAAGAGAGAGCCATCAGAACATGCCTACACTTCCACTACTCATTTTCTGAGAGAGAACCACCTACTCATGTGTTGAGACCAAGACATTCCAATCCAACGACAAGAATCTTGATCTCTAGCCTTCCCCAAGTTGCTTTCCACTCAAATCATCTTTCCACCATAGCCACATCTATGTGTGAGAGAGAGTTGAGTATTGGGGAGACTATCATTTGAAACACAAGAGAAAGGAGTTCATCAGCACACCACCTATTACCTTTTGGAGAGTGGTGTCTCCTAGATTGGTTAGGTGTCACTTGGGAGCCTCCGACAAGATTGTGGAGTTGAACCAAGGAGTTTGTAAGGGCAAGGAGATCACCTACTTCATGAAGATCTACCCAAGTGAGCCAAGTCCTTCGTGGGTGATGGCCATGGTGGGATAGATAAGGTTTGCTTCTTCATGGACCCTTCATGGGTGGAGCCCTCCGTGGACTTGCGCAACCATTACCTTTCGTGGGTTGAAGTCTCCATCAACGGGGGCGTACGATAGCACCACCTATCGGAACCACGCCAAAAATCTCCGTGTCTACATTGTGTTTGCCTTCTCCAAACCCTTCCCTTTACCTTCATATGCCATGTTTTACTTTCCGTTTCTACACTCTTAAAATTGCATGTATAGGTTGATTGCTTGACTTGTGCTAAATTGCTAAAGTCTGCCAAGACCTAAATTGGGAAAAGGCTAGATTTTTATTTGGTCAAGTAGTCTAATCACCCCCTCTAGACCTACTTTCGACCCTACAACTACCCGCCTTTAGCTTGCGCAAGTGGTGCTTTTACAGTGCACTAGCATCGCACACGGTTAAGCCGGCACCTCCACCTTTGCTTGATCTTGCGTAGTCATGGTGATTCACTGCGCACTTACATCGCACACGGTTAAACCCCTACCTCCACCCTTGCTCGTGCTTGCGCAGTCGTGGTGATTTCACAGCCCACTAGCATCGCACATGGTTAATCCACTACCTACACCCTTGATTGTGCTTGTGCAGTCGTGGTGATTTCACAACGCACTTGCACTGCACACGGTTAAGAGAGTACACCCATGTCCGTTAATTGTCATCCGAGTCTTCGCAGCAAGAAAAATGTTAGAGAGGGTCAGGAGATAGCCACACCAGCATGTGGCCCAAATATATATATATATATATATATATATATATATATATATATAGGATTGTCTGTGATGTTCAAAATTCCAATGCACAACTTTGACCATGCGGGCCCATGGTTGGGCGAGTCGTGGAAGATCGATGAGAGGGGCCAGAAGTCAAGAACCACCTGGAAGTGGCCAAATATATGTAGGAATATAGGGTGTGATGTTTAAACTTCAAATACACAATACACAACTTTGGTGGCACCTGCCTCGCAAAGCCGAAAGAACCCTTGGATATATCTATAATGACATAATGTCGTAGCTACCTAGCTAGGGTGCTTGACCCACCTCTCACTTCGTGCAAGCGGGGCGGATGCATATACTGATACTTTGGTCATACATGCATGTCGCCATGACCTACCATAAGAAGGAATAGTGAATCTATTGCTTGGTCAAATGACAACTATTATTGTCGATAAAAAATGAATATAATATATATAAGACGGGTCTATTCTAATAACACTCTTTAAGAACTTATTCCGCTAACAAAAACGCTTATTCTGCTAACAAAAACACTGTGTCACGCCCCTATCTAATCGCGTGTGCAGACCGAACCGAACCGCAAGCACGCGAAAAACCAATCGCCCCTCTCTCTCTCCACTAACCAAATCCCAATCCCCCCACTGCCGCACGGAACACCCACCTCCTCCACTCCCGTGCCCTCCTCCACCTTCTCCGGTGCTGCCGCTCGGGCCCCGCCGCACCACCTCCTTCCTTCGGCACCGCCACTTTAGTCCCCGCCCTACCACTCCTTCCTCTGGCGCCATGCTGGCGCCCTGGACCTGCCCGACCCCTCCCTCCCACCTTCTTCCTCCTCCCACCTACTCTCCACCTTTCACTACCGGTGCCGCCCCAGCGCCCGTCCAACTCCCTCCATTGACGGATCCAACTTGCCTCTCCCCCACAGAGCACCTCTCGGTGAATCCCGATGCGCAGCTCCCCAACGGCCCCTACCTTCCTTTGCGCGCCGCCGCTCCGGGTTGCAGCCACCGAGTTCCAGCAATAAGAGCACGGAAGCAACGCGGCCCCTCCACCCACGGATCCGCGCCCTCCTGCACGTGGTGGCCGAATGGGATGGCCGGCGAGGTCCTCCGTGTCAGAGACGGGAAGGAGTGGCTCCCGCGGCTACCTCTGCCAACCATCGTGGGCGGATCTGCCGGTCCTGCGACCTCCTCTGTAGTCGGACTCGGCGGCCCACGACCCCTTCCCCCCTATTTCCTCTCCTGGATGGGAGCACCGGGCATCACCACCCCCGCTGGATCCGCGAGATTGTGGCCGGAACCGCCGCCATCACCCATCGGAACTGGATCCTGCAGCCCCATCCTCCCTCCTGCTGTCAAGCGACCATTCATGGGCGACCTCCTCCCAGCACCATCTCGTGGCATGACTTTGCCTCTACCTACATCCTCCCGTCCCCATTAGAGGCCGCGGCGAGGCTCCCTGTGCTGACTGCATTTGGCGTGCAGCTCAATCAACTGGCGCGTGCAGTTCAGTAACCACAGTGCTGCCGTCGACCATAGCCCACGGCCAGTGCACTTCCACCAACCCATGTTCGTGCAGTTCGTTTGGCTATGAAATTTATGTGCAGTTCATTTCTCTCACGGGGGCAGCTCCCTTTTCTTCTTCTTGCTATTACATTTTCTCACGGGTGTAGTTCTCCTAGTTGTGCAAATTTTGTGATTTTTGGTCAATTTTTCTGCAATTCAGTGAACTTTGCAATTGGTCGTACAAATGTTTTTTTGTTTTGCTTTATTGTTTTTGCATGCAGCTCTTTAGTGGTTTGCTTGCAGCTCACAGGCACCTGGGGAGTTCAACTGTATTATCTATGGCGGTATGTGTTGTGCACTGCACCCATGCGTATCGAGGAGCTGCAGTTCGGTTTCCAGTCCAGCGAGGTGCAGTGCCGGCAGTAGCTACGGGAGCATAGCAGCAGGTGGCGGTGTGCAAAGGAGGTCGTTTGATCCGTTGCTTGTGGCCTCCGATTCCTCCACCGCTATCTGCTCCTGACTGCAGGTTTGCCTCCATCCCGTGACCAAGTGTTAGGCCTTCTTTGGTTTAGAGGAATTTCATTGAATTCTAGAGGATAGGATTTTTATAGGATTTTTTCCTTTAGAGCCCTTTGGTTCATAGGAATGGATTCCTATTCCTACATAGAATTGATTCTTATCCTCCATATTTCATAGGAAAATAAAAAAGAGCCTAGACTCAATGGAAAAATTCCTTTGGTCAACCAAATGACATCTTGTTTCCTATTCCTATTCATAGGATTTGAGATACATGTCATCTCATTTCCTACAAGATTCTTATTCCTATGATAATCCTACCCTATGAACCAAAAGAGGCCTTAGTTTTTTCTCTCCGGACCAATTCCTCACCGCTGCAGGCTTTTGAAGCAACTACTGTTGTCCCATGAAGTCATGCCACTTTGTTCTTCATCCTCAGGGTCAAATCGGGAAGACGAGGAAACCCACTGCTCAGCGTCAAATCGGGAAGATGAGGACACCCACTGCTCTACCACACGCAAGCTCCCGTGCAGTTTGTGAAGTGCGCCAATGAAATTCAGAGTCTGGCTGTGTGTGCGCAGTCTGGGCATGGACGGATACCGAGTATGCATACATGGTTTGGGAGCAAAAACATCAGCGTGGAGTTCAGTGTTTTTTGCTGTGGTTCGCTACTATCATGAGTACACTTTAGACTCACTTTTTTGTTTTTTGGATGGAAATCTTCGGTGCACTGCAATTTGCTATCCGTTGTTCTTACGGTTCAGTTTGCTTTTGGAGGAGATGGGGAAACAACAACAAAAAAGAGAAAAAGTGAACTCCGCCTCCGGGATGGCCCGGCTCACACTGCCACTGGACCTATTTTTACCATCAGACTCACCGGGCCATCGCCAACTCCCCAAGCAGTACACTTCCGTACTGTCAGCACCGACTGCAGCAACGCTCCGATTTTTGTCGTTCACTTTTTTGTTTACATATTGAAGGACATCTGTGTTAATTGCAAAAGTTGCCCACTTTGGCAAAACAGCTCGAAAAAAGAACGGAAAAGTATAATGCAGTGCACTTCGAGGGACTCTACGGTCCACTTCTCATAAAAAGAAAATATGTTTCCCAATTAATGAAGTGCGTTTTGGCTCTTTTCGAACAAACAACATGCAGTTTACACTCTCCCTCGTCCAAATAGGTTAATCAAATGAAATTAGAGAAAACAAAAAATAGGATAAATAAAAAAGAAATATAATAAAGACCAAAAAGGATGAAGCTCACTAGCTCTCACCATGCAGCTCGGATGCATTTATAAAAAAAGTAAAAAAAATGACAAAAACGTGTTGCGTTTCACTTTTCCTCTTGACGTGGTTCACTTGGCCTCATCTCTGCGGCCCACTCTCAATTATAAAAAAGAACTCTTCATAAAAATAAAATATAAAAGGAGTACAAGAACCATGCAGCTCGCTTGCCCGTCCGATGCAGTGCGGTTTTCAGTCTGAAGCAGTGCGTTCATGTGTCTGATGTGGTTCACTCGTCGCTTTTGGTGTCGCGAAAAACAGAGTGTTCACATTTTCTTATTTTATAACTGTTCTTAAACCGTAAGGAATTAGAGAGAGTGTTCTACATGAAAAAATTGCGTCTCGGCGATATCTTTCCAGCGGCATAACGTTGGAATCATTTCGACCAGCCGTTTGTAAAAATATCATGAAAAACGGCCGCTGCCTCTCGTTGTCAGCTGCACGATTTTCAAAATTAACTAAAAACCATAAGGAATCTCACAGTAATTTCAACATATGAAAGTTGCGCCTCATCCGTAGCTTTCCAAAGGCGTATCCCACGCCTCGTTTAGATAAATGGTTCAAAAATTGGAGCGAAAACATTATGAATATTGCAAAAAATTCCAAAAACCAGAATTCCGCGATTTGCTAAATTTAAAATTGCTCTTAAACCGTAACGAATTAGAGAAAATGATAGATATGAAAAGGATGCGGCTAGATGATATCTTTCCAACAGTGTATCATTTGCTTCATTCCGACGAGCGGTTTAGAAAAAAATTGTGTGCGCCACACCGTTTTCAAAACTGCCCTTAAACCATGAGGAATGTCAAAAAGTGTTCAACATGGAGAAGTTGCGCCTAATCCATAGCTTATCAACGGTATATTACACGCCTCGTTCCGATAAACGGTTAAAAAGCAGAGCCAAAAAGTACCGAAAAAACACCGCGTGCAGTTTTTTCCGACACGAAGTTCACTAGTCTTTATATTGCAGTACCCCTGCTACTGAAAGTGCAGTGCCCTCGCGTTGAGCGTGTAGTGCAGAAGTGTTATCAGAATAGTTATTCTGCTAATATTAGCAGAATAGACAGGCTGTATATATATACCGCTTGGGCTAATAGATTGAACCATCATAAAAAATCACACGAGAGGGACCACAAAACCAGCACCGCCTGCATGCGGCCCAAAATGATGTATGTTGGAAGGGGTGATGTGTGTTCTCAATATCGAATAATGTACAATTTAGATGTGGCGCCTGCCTCTCGATACAGACAAAAACCATGAAAGCAAGGTAATTAAGGATGAGATACACATCGTGCGGTGTCGGTCGAACCCACCAATCCGAGCGTGTGGGAGGGAATCCTGGCAACGCATGAACTCGAACTTTGCTTGAACGACATGTGACAGTGACCGGCCCTAACAAATACTAGGAGGAATCCATTAATGGCCAACACATACCCCTCGTTATCGGTCAATGGGATGATATATATATACACTCGGGGAGCCCACAGATATGCGTGTCGTCACAAATAACCGCAGAAGGGAGACGTGGCCGATCAGAACACCCCCTATACACTGCATGCGGCTCAAAAATATGTATGGGTGGTGTGTGATGTGTTCAAATCACCAATGCAGAACTTCAATGGGGCACCAACTACATTACAAACCGAACACCGTACCCAACCCCAAGCCAGGTCTAACGCATGCACTCAAACTTTATTTTGTCTAACATGGCACACATAGCAACAGGAAACCATCATGGTCAAACCCTTCTCATATGTTGGGTCAAAGGGATAGATTCTGTGGGCCCCTCTCATTATTGGTCAAGGATGATATTGACCTCGGGGAGCCCACAGATATGTGTGACGTCTATAAACCGCACAAGGGAGACATGCTCGATCAGAACACCCGGCCCCCTATACCCTGCATGCGGCCCGAAAAAAATGTATGGGTCTGGTGTGTGATTTGTTCAAATCTTGAATGCACAACTTCGATGGGGCACCAACTACATCAGTAACATCAAAAAATGAACATCATACCCCCTAGCCATCTTAAAGACGTACGATGTTGGTTCCGCATCTTCGGGGCAGGTGGGGGGTAGGGGTGTCATCCAACGCATGTGCTGAAATTTGATCTGCTCTAACATATCACACAGAGCAAAGAGGAACCCCTTGTCGTGCGTTGGGTCAAAGGGATAATTAGTGTAGGCCTACAGATGTCGATCATTCTTCGATTTTTCAGAACAAAAAATAACCAATAAAAAACATATTCCATAAATTAGCAAAACAAGGATCCCAAGGTTTATATAATCGTCATGACAGATCACTATAGATACATCTAGATGATAAATGTCTATAATGACTGTATCATGGCGTTTAAATGAAGCTTGAGATATGCAACTTCACCTACCCTTAGACTACTCCAGCCCCAGCACGCTTAACTTTTGCGTTCTATTCGACTAGGTTAGCGGATGGGAAGCTGCCCCTTGCTGATGAGAATTGCCTACTTGCCTTTAAGGCGTTTCACGCCGGTCAACCTATGGGACTTACTCCCTGCTATCACACATGTTTGTGCTTTTAGAAACTGTGTGCAATATTTACATGGCCGGTGTGTCGCAACCTAGCCTTCCATGAGCACTAACACTGGCAGCGGGAAACCGATGGGAGAAGAAGCGGGAAACCAATGGGAGGAGTGGCGGGGAACGGTAGCGTGCATAATTCATTTGGCCTTTTTTATAAATTATAATTAAGATTTGTAAGCATTAATTTAATGTGCATAATTCAAATTAGTGCACCAAAATGTCTACAAAAATCATACATGTGTCCTTGGATGCATGTTTAGTTCCCATGCATAGAATGAGAATGAATTACAACCGTCTCGGCGTCTGGCTTGGCCTCGAACATTGAGAATTTCGGTTTTTAAATCCTTGTAAATCCAAAACTCACCCGGAAATCGTGAAACTTGGCAAGGTGTCACAACATGGCACATATATGTCGTGGATTTTTTTTGTCCATTTAAGGGCAAGTTTTATTACAAGCCTCTTACAAACCGGAGCTTCTCTCAAGAAGCCTCGTGGTTCCGATAGGGAAACGTGTCCCCCTTGTGGGCGAAATGATAATCACTGCCTCTTTTCGCCTTGTATTTTTTCTAGAGGCAACATGGAACAACAGGATATCCGTGCTAAAATTTATAATTATTCAGGGTTCGTTTGGCCTTTTTATACATTAATTGAGTTTCCTAGGCATTTAATGTTCATAATTCAAATTTGAACTACAAATACATGCTCTAGTTCACCAGAATGGCTAGAAAAATCATACATGTGTCCTTGGACGCATGTTTAGGTCCCATGCAAGGAATGGGAATGAATTACAACCGTACCGGCGTCTTGGCTCGTCTTCAAACAATTGGAATCTTGATTTTTAAATCCATGTAAATCCAAAACTCACCAGAAAATCATGAAAGTTGGCATGGTGTCACGTCATGGCACATATATGTCGTGGTAAAAACATTGACCTATTTGGGCCAAGCTTTATTACAAACCTCTTACAAATCGGAGCCTCTCGCAAGAACCCTCGTGGTTTTGATAGGGAAACGTGTCCCCTTGTGGGCGAAATGATAATCGCTCCCTCTTCTAGCCTTGTATTTTCTTCTACATGCAACATCGAACAATGGGAGATTCGCGCTAAACTTTGAAATTATTCAGGGTTCGTTTGACCTTTTTTATACATTAATTGAGTTTTCTAGCCATTTAATCTCCACAATTCAAATCTAAACTACAAATACATGCTCCAGTCCACCAAAATGGCTAGAAAAATCGTACATGTGTCCTTGGGGTGCATGTTTAGGTCTTATGGAAGGAATGGGAGTGAATTAAACTATCTCGACATCATGGCTCAGCCTCAAACATTGTGAATCTCGGTTTTTATATCTCCATAAATCCAAAACTCACAAGAAAATCATGAAACTTAGCTTGGTCTCACGACATGGCACAATATGTCGTGGTAAAAAAGTTGTCCAACTTGGGCCAAGCTATATTACAAGCCTATTACAAACCGAAGCTTCTCACAACCTCATGGTTCCGGTAGGGAAACATGCCCCTCTTGTGGGCGAAACGATAATCGCTGCCTCTTCTCGCCTTGGATTTAGTTTTCTACAGGCAACATAGAATAATAGGAGTGTCGTGCTGAAATTTGAAACTGCCCAGGGTTTGTTTGGACATTTTATATATTAATTTAGTTTTCTATGCACTTAATGTTGTCCATAATTCAAATTTGAACTACAAGAACATGCTCTAGTGAAGCAAAATGGGTGGAAAATAGTACATGTGTCATTGGCTGCATGTTTAGGTCTCATTGAAGGAATGAGAATGAATTACAAATGTCTCGTCCTCCTGAAACATTGAGAATCTCGGTTTTTAAATCCCAGTAAACCAAAAACTCACCCCAAAAACATGAAACTTGGCATGGTTTCATGACATGGCATGCACATATATGTCATGGTAAAAACATCGTCCAGTTTGAGACAAGGCGCACACATTAATAGCCAACGAAGTCCTTCTGAAACAAATAGCTGACACATTAATATTGCAAACGGTTCTATTATATGAATCATGTGTGTTCCCGTAACCATTTAGCTGCAGCCACACATCCCTCTTTTCTTATGGGATAGTACTACCTCGGTCCTCGTTCATTGGTCATCTTTGTATTTTGTGCCATAATTTAACCATACTCGATGGCGTGCGTAAAGCTATTTGATTAGACGGGACGAGCGCGAGAAGTCCGCCGTGCAGGATCGACGGGACGCGTGCGAGTAGTCTGCCGCATAGGCTCGACGGGACGCGTGCGACTTTGATAACCCACAAGTATAGGGATCGTTTGTAGCCTTCTTCGATAAATAAGAGTGTCTAACCCAACGAGGAGCTAAAGGTAGAACAAATATTCCCTCAAGTTCTATCGATCACCGATACAACTCTACGCAAACTTGACGTTTGCTTTACATAAAACAAGTATGAAACTATTTTGCAAGAATAAAACTACGAGTACTTTGCGAGAATAAAACTACGAATAAATTACAAGGTAATAAAAGTGGATAGATTTTTTCAACAAGAAAGTCATTTGTCCCTAGGTAATCGATAACAAGTACCAGTAATCATTCTTGTTATTTTACATGAGGGGGAGGCATGAGCTAACATACTTTTTCTACTTGGATCATATGCACTTATAATTGGAACTCTAGCAAGCATCCGCAACTACTAAAGATCATTAAGGTCGTGAAACCCAACCATAGCATTAAGTATCAAGTACTCTTTACTCCCATACGCCATAACCCGTTTATGCGCGTTTAGGCTGCTGTCAACCCCGCAACACCGACAATAAGCAAACTATGAACATATTGCAACACCCTACAACGGGGGCCCCTTCGTTTGCGCGACACGAAGGGCACCATAGGACAACACCATAAATAAAATATACAATCATACCAACCAAGATCACGGTTAACCCATAGGACAAAATGGATCTACTCAAACATCCTAGGATAACCATAGATCAATGGGAAATAATATATGGAGTTGATGTAGCGCCCAAGATGCGATTCTATCCCAATCACGTGATGAATTCATGATCGGGGCACAATCGCATTTCAAGCACATAGCAAGGTGGATATCATTACAACATACCATGTACTGAATAGATGAGAATACAAGTTGAAGGCTTACACTCGCCACAAGCTACAACATGAATACAACAGTTCATCAATACATAGCAATCAACATACAAAAGAGCAGGATCCAACTACGACTGAAATCAAACGAAAGAGAAGAACGACATCCACCCTGCTAATCCCAGGCTCCCCGACCTGGAACCTATCCCTTGATCAAAGAAGAAGCAGAAGAATTCCAAAACAAGTAAACATCGCTCTCACATCATGATCATCGCGTTACCTGTACCTGCAACTGTTGTAATAGTAATCTGTGAGCCACAAGGACTCAGCAATCCCATTACCATGGGTATCAAGACTAGCAAAGCTTAATGGGTATGGAAAGGACAAGTGGTGAGGTTGCAACAAGCGACTAAGCAATATATGGTGGCTAACTTATGAGTACAAGAATAAGATGAGAAACTATGCAACGGTCGCAAACTAGTAATGATCAAGAAGTGATCCTGAACTACTTATGTCCAAACATAACCCAACCATGTTCTCTTCCCGAAATCACTCGAAAAGAGACGGTCACGGTTACACACGCGGTTGGTTTATTTTAGTTTGAATCTGGTGTCAAGTTCTCTACAATCGGGTATTAACAAATTCCCATCTGCCACATAACCGGATATTAACACTACAAAAAATACACTTCCGTGATGATACGTGTTTGTCACAGTAGGTCGCGTTTTTTGTCATGCATGTACATCCATGACGATTTTATGACAGAATTAAGATAGTCATACCTGTGCTGTCGTAGAAGTGTTCCATGACATTACCAAAATTATCATCATGGAAGTGTGCACTTCCATAACAATAAACCGCGTGTCACAGAAGTGCTTTCGTCAAGGGTGACCGACACGTGGCATCCACCATAACGGAACGCCGTTAAGCTATCGGGTCGGGTTTTGGATCCGATAACCCGTTAACAGCCCCGACCAATGGGGATTTTCCATGTGTAAAATCATCATTGGCTGGAGGAAACACGTGTCGGCTCATTGTTGGGACAGATGTCATCCACTCATTGGACAGAAGGCGCCTATGATACGTCGACACGTGGCACGACCCAATAGAGGCCCATTCCTGTGAAAAGGCCGGCCCGTTTGACTTGGTCAAAAGGTGGTGGGCCGGCCCATGGAAAGCCTATTAACGGCATGTTCGCATATAGCCCATTTACAGCCCGCTAACCCAAGGCCCGTTACGCCCTATCCGAATTAGGCCCAGTAGCGTCATCTGGGCCATCCAATATGATTCCAGCTCGTTTTCACTTCTGGCCCATGTATGGACCATGACGTCTTTCGTCCCATATGAGGCCCTATGTAACTCTTGGCCTATTAACAGCCCGTGGTGAAACTGGCCCGTAATGAAAAGTGTATCACTTTACACCCATTAACGGCCCGTGGAGAAACTGTCCCGTAATGAACAGTGTATCACTTTATACCCATTAACGGCCCATTATTCTGTTGGGCCGTTTCCAGCCCATGTTATCTTTCAGCCTTCTCAGAGCCCATTTACTCGTGGGCTCATTTCCAGCATTCATTTACTTACGGCCTGTTACTGTCATTTTCTGCTTGTGGGCCAAATTCAGCCCGTGGTTATAGTCGGCCCATTTGTGGTCCGTTAATACGTTGGGCCATTTTCATAGTGTCATCAAATACAGCCTATTAATGATGTCCCGTTATGGTCGGCCCATGAACGGACGATTCCAACTCTAGCCCGTTTACGACCATAATGCGGCCTTTTATTGGCCCATGTTTGGCCAATCGATCATACGGCCCGTATAAGGCGCATTGATGATACGACCCGCAGAAGGCCCATTGTTTCTACGGCCCGTAGAAGGCCCATTCTTTCTATGGCCCGTAGAAGACCAACTGTTTCTATGGCCCGTAGAAGGCCAACTGTTTCTACGGCCCGTAGAAGGCCCACTATTTCTATGGCCCATAGGAGGCCTAGTGTCACTACATTAAATATTAGCCCCATGGTTATTGTGGCCTAGTTTTAAAAAATAGGTTGTTGCAGCCACTAGCAAACCGTGGAAAAAGAACTGCACTGACTACAAGCAAACAAATAAACAAGACAACAAGGAAATAAATAAGCAAACAACTTATGCTAGGCTATCACAGCTATTACACATATTACATCCACTGGGCATCAAAGTTCGCCACCAGTGAAAATATAGGGAACAAAGCAGCATATAAACGCCGCAGCAAAACAAGTCCAGAACTGAAACCACTTTAGAAGAGTTCAAGAAACAATATCCTGGGTACCCATAATGCTGGCAAGATGCTTAGCAAGCTTATTAACTTTCTCTTGTTTGGCGCTTAAATCCTCCAGCACTTGCTGTTGCACAAGAAAGTACGCATCTGAATTCTGCAGGGACTTCCTCAGTCCTTCGGCTTCTTGCCGCAGCATAGCTGACTGATGCCTTTCAGCTTGTAGCTGAGACTGAAGAAGTCGAAGTGATTCAGGCAGCGAGTTCGAAGAGCTTGTGCCAGCGGTACTGGCCAGTAACTCGAACACTACATCAATGCAGGACTGTGGGGTTTTCTCACTGTCTACAAGATCGTTTTTATCACCTTTCTTGGAGACCAACAGGGTTGTCTCACTATCTTGAACCTTATCTGCATTACTTTCTCTACCATTGCATAGTGGGGTGCTCTTCTCCAATATTCTGTTTGCATACTACAAGAGAAACAAGCAGACACATCACAGGTTTAGCTTGTAGTATACGAAACTCATTTTGGTAAACCGGTTCAGTAGTAAGGTGGACAGGATAACAACATGAAACAAACATATATCTATGTACTATGGTCACTGTATTGTCCATATCATTCTAGTTTATGTTCCCTAATCAAGATAGAGACACAGTTCAACTCATATATTTTTAAGACACAACAGCATAGACAGAATATAAGTGTGAGAAACTACACAGCATTGGCAGCACTTGTAATGTGCATCACATGAGAACATAACTGTTTATACAACTTAAACTGAAATCAACATAGAGCAAGAAGTTAGAACAACAATCCAGTTAAAGAAATAGGTTTAAAACATACCTGTTGCGCCATTGGAGTTTCAATTGGATCCTTCAAATTCGAAAGTAGTTGGTATGAGTAAATACAGTGATGCAACAGCAAAGGAGTATGGACCATAGCTACGGAATCTGACCTGAGAACAGTTGCTCTTCTGCTTTAAACATGGAGTTTGGGTTAGCTGTGGTGGTCTTCGTGCTTTGGGCACTGCAGTAGCTTTACAAACTGCTCGTGTGGGGGTACTCTGTGGTGGACATGGTGCTTTGTCAACTATAAGTGGGTTACTATCCGCTGGGGTTGCGGTTAGATGGGTTGTAGCTGGTTCTCTGCCCAACGGTGTAAGTGTGCAATCTGGAAGAGTCTCGATTATGTGTGGTGGGGCTAGTTTGTGGGCCAGTACAACCATGGTTCTATCTGCATCGACGGGTAGCACTGTCTTTTGTGAAGAACGGGTTTTTGCTCCCTTAGATACTGCCATCACCCCCTCCAATTCAAATGGCTGATAAACAAGAAAAGAAATTGAACGTACAGACATTGTATGATAGACAGATGTGGTAATTCACATATATGTTGTCTAACCAAACAGGACAGCATGACACAATTTCACATATATGATGCCTAACTAAACAGGATAGCATGACACAGTTTCAGATATATGATGGATAACTTAACAGGATATAATGGCATAATTCAACATATGATGAGTACCTAAACAGGATGACATGACAAAACTATATGATGTCTTTCTAAAATAGGTTGGGATGAAATAATTCACATACATGTTGTCTAAGTATACAGGATGGCATGATATAATTGACATAATTGATTCATATACTAAGCAGCTGGCACTCGCATGTATGATCTCTAAACTAAGCAGATAGAATTCAATATTGTGCATATGATGTCTAAACTAAGCAATGCAAGACACCATATGCATCATATGAGAAATATAAACATTGCAACTTAGAGCATACACCTCAGGTGGGATATAGGACTGGTCATCTGTCTCTGAATCCTCCTCTGAGGAGCTCCCTGTAACCATCGAGATATATGCTTCAACAGGTACCATTGCCTGCTCTGAAGACCTTGTTTTCACTCCAGATTTTTCCATAACCGGCTCAAATGGCTGATACACATGAAGAGTAGTTCAATATACACAGATTGTCGACAAATGGAATACGTAATGAAAAAAAGATGGCATGAGATAATTCACATATATGATGCCTGGCTCCATGGCGGTGCATAATTCACATATATGATAACTGGCTGAAAAACATGGCATTGCATAATTCACATATCTGATATAGAAAGCAAACAGGAGGCATTCACACAAAGCATGTCTAATCTAAGCAGATGGCATGGCAATGCAAGACACCATATGCATGATATGAGCAATATAACCCAGCCAAGTTAGAGCATGCACCTCGGGGGGGGGGGATACGACTGGTCATCTCTCTCTGAATCCTCCTCTGAGGAGCTATCTGTAACCAGCAAGAAATCTGCATCGACAGGTAGCACTGACTGCTCAGAAGACCTTGTTTTCACTCCAGATTTTCCCATGACCGACTCAAATGGCTGATGCACAGGAAGAGTAGATGAATGTATAAACATTGTTGACAAATGGAATACATTATGGAAAAAATATGGCACGATACAATTCACATATACGATGACTGGCTAAACAGGATGGCATTGCATGATTCACGTATATGATGCCTGGCTAAAGAAGATGGCATTGCATAATTCCCATATACTCCCTCCGTTCCTAAATATTTGTCTTTTAGAGATTTCAAATGGACTACCACATACGGATGTATATAGACATATTTTAGAGTGTAGATTCACTCATTTTGTTCCGTATGTAGTCACTTGTTGAAATCTCTAAAAAGACAAATATTTAGGAATGGTGGGAGTATGATATAGAAACCAAACAGGTGGCATTCACACAAAGCAAATCTAAACTAAGCTGATGACATATAAGATGTATAATGTAAGCAATGCAAGGCGCCATATGCATGATATGACCAACATCAGCATGCCAGGTTAGAGCAAACACCTCAGGTGGTAAACAGGCGTGGTCGGCTCCTTCTGAATCTCCATCTGAACAGTTATCTTCCTCTGGAATAC
Source organism: Triticum aestivum (assembly GCF_018294505.1). Lineage (NCBI taxonomy): Eukaryota > Viridiplantae > Streptophyta > Magnoliopsida > Poales > Poaceae > Triticum > Triticum aestivum. Next base: position 361,523,918 of record NC_057806.1, on the reverse strand, counting down.
AATCTGGAAATGCAGGAGGGGGGGGGGCACTTCGCCCACCATGGAGCGGCGTCTGCATGACATTATATTCGCACGCAACGGTCTTCTCTTTTTCTCTACATGTTCAGTACGATTGTGTACAATATCTGACATGCATAATAAAAAAATAGTTAGATTTTGTAAGGCCTAAGGGGTGCATGCAAAAATCAAGACTGATGGTAGCAAACGAGTGGATGGATCCAAAACTAATGATAGCAGGTAGATTATAGCTTCAGTTTAAAAAGATAGACAATGGATCATCTATTGTTTGTTGCCCACCCAACATGAACCACATAGAAGACCCCAGATGAACCAGATAGTAGACAGATACTATTCGTTGCTGGCTCGATATGAGACCCATGGGCAATTCAAAACTCAAGATTGAACGATAAAGTAGCAGGTAATAATAACCGATGTATAACGTAAGCAAACACGAAAGACTGCGACCTCTCTTCCGGAACTGTGTAGTCCTCAGGTTCATCTGCTCAGTCGATGATGGTAATGCAGTTGGCGTGGCTGCCGGCAACGGGGAAGATGATCTGAGGCGGCGAAAGGAAGTCTGCAGGGGGGATCTCTGCTGCAGTGAACGCTTCTGTCGATGGTGCACCTCAGGTGGGGTGGATGACGGCACGGCAGGAGCAGGACATAACACACAGAGTTTTCTTTGACGCCTATCTGAAAATGAAGTAAATCTGTAAGGGCTCCTTAGAATTGGAGGATTCTATAAACGCAGGGACAGGAAAAACACAGGAATAGGATAGGAATGCACGTGCAAAACAGAGCATTTTGAAACATAGGATTTCAGTTAACCTGGGTGTTTGGCTCACATGAATTGGAAGAACAGACGAATGGAGAAACAAAGTGATGCGACGAGTGTACAACCTCTTTGGCATAGCCTTGTGGACCTCAGCATCATTGGGTTGGACGTGGAGGATGGTGATGATGCTGGTGTGACTGTCGGAGGCGGGGAAGAAGATCCGAGGCCTCTAGAAACGGCACCGAGGGTACTGCTCCGCTGTGATGGACGGTTCTATCGTTGGAGCAGCTCCACTAAGGTGTACGGCGACGAGGCTGAAGCATGACAAGGCAAACAACGTTAATCTGAAGTTGGACCCTAATATCATCTGCAATAGATGATGTAAAATACATCACCAAAAAGTGCTAGATGTAAAATGCATCAGCCGCGCCACGGCCGCTCCGACAGATGATGTAAGTACTGTTCACTCTAAACTTAACTGAAGAAAATGAACTTCACAGTCGAAACTGAATTTTACTGTCGAAACTGATTGAACTAGTAACATAGCATTGCAATAGATGTTTAGGGCGTTCGAGCACTAGTAGCAGAGAAGCTGTGATCTAAATCAGCAGACGCTTGAGCAGGGAACACACTAGCAGAGAGCAAGTCGTGCAGTAGCACTGCAAGCGAGTGCTAAAGCAGCAACTCCTGTAGCTGCCGGAGGTCGTGCAGCAGCAGCAGCAGTGCAAGCGAGAGCAAGAGCAGAGCAGCAGCACGAACGAAAGCAGGATCAGTGCAGTAGCGCGACCGACAGCAAGAACAGAGCCGCAACGCGAGCGAGAGCCGGAGCAGCTGCAGCTAGTGTAGTTGTGGAAGTCATCGCTGAGGAAGCAACGACATGGGGGAGAGAGCCATGGATGATGTGGCCGGCGACGACGCCGTCGATGGAGACACGCCATGTCTGCTCGATATCGAGCACCAGTAGCCCCGTGAGATCAAATAAAATATAAAATGCAGCGGTGAGTGCAGAACCTCCTTGGTGGCGCCGAGTTGGCCTCGGCTTCATCGGAGGAATTGGTGAGGGTGCTGCGGTTCCGGTGGGGCAGGTCAAGACGGCGCTGTGGGGATTGAGGTGGCGCGATAGACGAGGCAAACGTCGGGGTAGCTCCTTGGAGGTGGAGGACGGGGCGGCTGATCCGGCGGGACGACGCGATCGACAACGGATCCTCATCCGGTGCGGTGGATGAGGGACGGTGAGCTGTTGCGGTGGACGACGTAGTCGGGGAAGAGTCTCCGGCTGGGCGGCGGTCGGGAGGCCGACGGAGGAGCGTGGGGTTTCACGGGTTTTGGCGGCCTCGGTGTACGAATGGGGGGGGGCGAAGGGGGAGGGGGAGCCAAGCTTAGGGACGCGCTTGTCCGAAATGTAGGGTAAGTTACCAGCGTACCCCCACCGGTTTTGACACCGCGACATGGAGCTTCATTTCCGGCTGAGGGGTAGAAGGGGGATTTCGCGTGTCTGGGCTGCGGGAGCGATTTCGGATGAGGAGGGAGTTCTCGCGCGCGTCCAAATTTCGGGATAACAAGGCGCGGCGCGGGTTGAAGAAGCGGGAGTTTCAAAGTAGGTGAGACAAAAAATACTCGAGCTTGGAAATTTCGGGATAACAAGGTGCGGATTCCTTGTTCGGCAGAACAAACTTAACGTGTAAAAAAACAATTCATACAAGACACAAGAGAGTCATGTCCCCTTTTACTATATTGCTATAGATGCCATTGAAAAAACTACAAGAAAAATGTAAAAAAATCGGGAGAACAAGATTACCCTGCACAGTACCAAATCGATTCGCACTTCCCTCAACAACAACAAAAAACAAATCAATTCCCACCAAAGAAAGAGTAATGTCCCTTTTTATATGATTACAGATGCCATGATCTCGAATTTCAATTTTTGAATCCACGTTATGTTGAATTCGAATATATCGTTAGGTGACCTTGCGGTTTATAATTGATGTAGTCGTACATTTTGATCTTCCATCATATATGAACATTTTACTCCACCATGTGAACATATATATTGTCGTCTACCATATGGACTAAATTTGAATCAATTTTCCTTATTTGAATACGATTGTTGTCAAGTTATACAATAATTTAAATATTATCTTGATAACAAAAAACATACATATAGCAGTAATCATATTTCACTATGAACTACATGTACCATACGCTCTCCAATTCAAATATTTGTATCCATTTTATGTTGAATTCAAATCATAGTACATTATTGGTCTAGGTAGCGAGATGTTTGGGATAATCTAAACCCTGTTTTCATACGTATAATTTTTGGCTGAATTGGGACAAGTTTTGGTATAAGCCTCTTGCAAAACCGGAGATTCTCTCAACAAGCCTCGTGGTTCCGAGAGGGAACGTGTCACCTTTGTGTGCGAAACGATATACGCTGCCTCCCCCCTGATTTTATTTACAGAGGCAACATAGAACTATATGAGTGCCCTGTTAAATTTTGGAATTATTTCGGGTTCATTTGGCCTTTTTATACATTAATTGAGTTTCTGGACTTTTAATGTGCATAATCTAAATATGAATTGCATGCACATGCTCCGGTGCACCAAAGTGGGTTGAAAAATCACATGTGTGTCCTTGGTTGAATTTCTAGGTCCCATGGAAGAAATGAGAATGAAATTCAAACATCTGGGCGTCATGACTCGGCCGAGAACATCGAGAAACTTTGATTTTAAATTCATGTAAATCCAAAACTCGCCTGGAAATCATGAAACTTGGCATGGTGTCATGTCATGGCACTAACATGTTGTGGTAAAAAATTGGGCCGATTTGGAAGCTCGTGGTTCTAAGAGGGAACGTGCCACCTTTGAGTGTGAAACGATATACGCTGCCCCCCCTTGAGTTTCTTAACAAAGGCAACATAGAACTACATTAGTGCCCTGTTAAATTTTGGAATTATTCCGGGTTCGTTTGTCGTTTTTATACATTAATTGAGTTTCTGGTCATTTAATGTGCATAAGTCAAATTTGAACTACAAGCACATGCTCTCGTGCACCAAAGTTGGTTGAAAAATCACATTTGTGTCCTCGGGTGAATTTCTAGGTCCCATGCAAGAAATGAGAATAAAATTAAAACATCTGGGCATCGTGGCTCGGCCGAGAACATTGAGAAACTTGGTTTTAAAATTCTTGTAAATCCAAAACACGTCTGAAAATCATGAAACTTGGCATGGATGTCATGTCATGGTACTACCATGTTGTGGTAAAAAAATTGGCCGAATAGGAACAGATTTTGGTATAAGCTTCTTGCAAACCGAAGCTTCTCTCAAGAAGGCTCGTGGTTCTGAGAGGGAACGTGCCACCTTTGAGTGCGAAACGATATACGTTGTCCCCCTTGAGTTTATTTACAAAGGCAACATAGAACTACATGAGTGCCCTGTTAAATTTTGGAATTATTCCGGCTTCGTTTGGCCTTATTTACACATTAATTGAGTTTTTGGTCATTTAATGTGCATAATTCAAATTTGAACTACAAGCACATGCTCCCGTGCACCAAAGTTGGTTGAAAAATCACATTTGTGTCCTCGGGTGAATTTCTACTCCCTCCTTCCATCTATATAGGTCCTAATGCGTTTTTCGAGGCTAACTTTGACCAAACGTTAGAGCAATAATATATGACATGCAACTTACACAAAGCATACCTTCAAATTTGTATGTCAAAGGAGCTTCCAATAATATAATTTTCATAGTATACATCTCATGTGCTATTAATCTTGTCAATAGTCAAAGGCTGTCTTGAAAAACACATTAGGCCCTATATAGATGGAAGGAGGGAGTAGGTCCCATGCAAAAAATGAGAATAAAATTCAAACATCTGGGCATCGTGGCTCGGTCGAGAACATTGAGAAACTTGGTTTTAAAATCATGAAACTTGGCATGGTGTCATGTCATGGTAGTACCATGCCGTGGTAAAAAAATTGGCCGAATAGGAACAAATTTTGGTATAAGCTTCTTGCAAATCGGAGCTTCTCTCAAGAAGGCTCGTGGTTCTGGGAGGGAACGTGTCACCTTTGTGTGCATAATTCAAATTTGAAATACAAGCACATGTTCCAGTGCACCAAAGTTGGTTGAAAAATCACATGTGTGTCCTCGGGTAAATTTCTAGGTTCCATGCAAGAAATGGGAATGAAATTCAAAATTCTGGGCGTCGTGGCTGGGTTGGAAACATTGAGAAACTTAGTTTTTTAATTCCTGTAAATCCAAAACACGCATGAAAATAATGAAACTTGGCTTGGTGCCATGACATGGCACCAACATGCTGTGGTAAATTTGCAGTCCGATTTGCGAAGGCGCACACATTAACAATCAACAAAGTCATTTTGGAACAAGTGCTGTCACGTTACAATCGGAAACACAAGTATTATTGAAACCGTGGGCGTTCTACTTACTAGTACCATTTACGTGCCGCCACGCGTCCCCATTTTTTATTAGCTAGGAGGCGCCGTGCAGGGTAGCTATTTGAGTACGAGAGGCGTGCGATCAGACCCCTGCGCGTGCTTATCGGGAGGAGAGCCCTTTGACCTCCATCTGCCGTCCACCTCTCTCCCAAGGTCTCCATTAATGGCGCCCGAGCCTCTGTTTAATGGCGTGGCTATGTCTCACTCGACTGAGATTTAAGAGAGAAAAAAGAAAATCTGAAAGCACGGATCTTGATGTAAGATCCGACGGACCTATATAGCATCTACTGCGACTTATAGCAAGACTGATGAATATATAAGGACGATTAATTTTTTTTGATCAAAGAAGGGCTTGCCCCTTCCGATTTTCATTACTGAAAACCACCACAATTCACAAGAACTTCAGCACAACTCCAGCCTAACACGAAGGACTAAAAGCTACCAGATTGAAATCGCAACATCCCAAGAGGCCAACAAAGGCCAAACATCCGCGCTAGAACCCAACATTTCACAATCGACGACACAATCCACATCCTAAACCGATTATTACATCAAAAGAAACCAGGAAACTGAAGGAAGCCCAGCAGCAACTAGAAGAACAGCAACGCCAGGGTCGCCACAGCAAGAGTTTTCTTCATTCCAGCCTCGCAACATTGATCTTCCACAGAAAGATAAGGACGATTAATTGTCTTACATAATTAGAAAGATAATTAAAAAAGCCACATGCGGCTACGCCTGAAATACACAAGGGCAAAAGAAGAAGGAAGACAAGGATCTGGCTCGCTGATCTCTACTTTCTTGATGCGTTGCTGCAGGCCACGAGAACTAGTCTCCGCGGCGAACGGCGATGAGCTCTTTCATGTCCTCAAGACGCTGCTTGATAACATCCACGGATTCCTCCACCAGCCTTTGGCGCTTGTTGCGGAGCATGTCATTCTCGTCCATAAGTTTCTTGATGATGACGCCGGTCCTCTTCAACAAGGCACTGGTCTCCTCCTGCTGGTCTGCACTTCGGACGATCTTCTCCCTTAGCAGGTCGCGCTTGGCCCGGAGCCTCTCATTGCCCTCCCTTAGTTGTCGGATGACGCCGGTAGCCTGTTCAAACGAGGCTTTCATGTCATCTTGCAACCTCGCCCAGTCGGAGATCTGATCCATCTGGCTATGGACGATCGCATGCATGCGCCTGTAACAGTCATCGCCTGCCCGCGAGAAATTTTCCCAGGCCGCCTCGGCGCGGCGGGACATCTCGGGTGCATTCGTGGCGCGGCGGGACATCTCTGCTTTTTCCGCGGCGCGGCCGGACTAGTCTGCTACATCGACGGCGCGGCGGGACCTCCATGCTGCTTCAGCGGCGCGACGGGACCTCTGTGCTGCTACTTCCGCACGGCAGGACATGTCGGCTGCTCTCGCAGCGAGGCGGGACATCTCTCGTGCTTCCGCTTCCATGCTCGCCTCTCCCTGGTGGCAATCTCTCGACCCAGAACTCACGCTGGCCATGGCAGACGCAAGGGAAGGATGCTGAATGACTTGTTTGGTTTTGTGGATGAGGAGTTGAGGAGGAATGTGCAGTCATCTTGTCATACTAGTATTTATAACCAAGTACTAATACGCTCCTAAGTGGGAAACCGTTTAGGTTGTGATCGGTGTGAACAGGTTTGCAATTCAATATAGCATGGAGTAATTTGGAATGTGACGAGACGCAAGCTCAAAATTCATTGATGGTTCTAGTTTTGAAGTGCGGCACTATTCCCAAATGGAGTACTTCTTTTTCTACTCCCTCCTTTTCGGTTTTATAGGGCTTATCTCAAAATTTTAGTTTTTCCATTTTATAAGGCTCAATTTGGTTGTTCCCCAACACATGTTCAGATTCCAAGATGCATTAAATCATTGCATGCAAGTATTAAGAGAAAATTGACCAATGCATGTACTTTATGCATGCATGCATTGCAATTAATGCATTGATAAACATAATTTTTTGAGAAAAACGAGAGCATTAATTAGGTGCTTTTGCAACCTACAAAAAATATTCCACCACTCACCATCTTGGTTGGTGAGCACGGTGAGGTCCATCGAGACCTTAGACTAGCCACAGTGGGAGTAACTTCAGCAGTAACATCGAGTCCAACTCAGCAAATTTGCTTATGTGGCAATGAGTTAATGAGGAGAGAGATAGTTACAGTAACTTAGCTAGTTACTATAACATCACATGTCCCAAAGCAAATATGAGTCTATAACCTAATAAATGAAGGTTTGCATGTTACCACACTTATGTTACTACCCACTATGAAGGTAGTAACATAGTCTAGGGATATGTGTATGTTACTAGTGTATGTTACTCTCCATTGTGGCTAGTCTTAGAGAGCTCCATTGTCGGGTCATCTTCGATCTGCATGATCTCACCCTCTCGTGCACAACCATCTCTTGACTTGGGCCGGGGTATTACAAAGCTTTACCGTCACATATTTTATACTACTTCAAGGTGCATTAAATCAACACATGCAAGTATCAAAATGAGAGTCACGACATGCATGCATGCGTTGTAATTAATGCATCAGTAAACACAAATTATTGAAATATATCGAGTGCAGTGCTTTGATGTGTCGCATCAAATCGTACATCAACGAGAAGTTTGATTATCCTCTCCCTCGCGGACTTAACTGCACCTGCCTTTGGCTGTATGACAGGTTGGCCACACACCTGTCGGGCCCACCTATCATACACGCAAAGGCAGGAGCGTCCCTCCCTCGCCCATGAGCGTGGTGGCTGGCAAGACTAGGAGAAGCTTTCGTTACACGCTCTCCCTCCCGCACGCGGTGGACATGCAGCAGTTCAATCGGTGTCAGATGGCCAGAAGTGTACTGTAGTACTCCTCAGTGCAGTAGTTCATGACTATAGATGTATTTTATGTGTAGATTCACTCATTTTTCTCCGTATGTGGTCCATAGTGAAATCTCTCCAAAGACTTATATTTAGGAACGGAGGGAGTAGTATATTACTAGTATATACCACATCATTCTTTGCTCCTTCTTACTACTCCGACATGTGGGAGAGCCAGCATCCGGGTCGACGTGTCATGCACCAGATTAGAGCGTGGAACGGAAGGGGGGCATCACCCCGGTTGGAGCGCCAGTAATTCATGACTATAGTGACTGGTCATATCACAAGTCTTTCCAGCAATAACGCGCCATCAAATCGCACAGCCCCACTCGCTCACCCTCCTCGCCTCTCTGTCAAACCGCCTACCCGAAAACTGCCGCGTGTACTGCCCGGGAAAAGCCCCGCCCTCAACTTTTAACTACGCGAAAATAGTTCGAGCTTGTTCGTTCTATATAAATACATTACTTACTATATGTTTATTCACCCGTGGGGTTGTTCAATGAATGGAGGGGCGGGGAGCACAAGTGAACAATACTATAGTACTACTAGTAGTAAGTAGGAGTCGTACAGTAGTCACCTTAAATAGAGAGTTTCTTTTCTTTAATGCCACATACACAAATTGAAACGCTTGTTGTGGAGAGAAAAAAAGATAATCACTCCACTATATATGGACGCAGGGGCCTGAGCGCTTGCTTTACTAGGGTTGATCTCTTCATTCTCTCATCCTCTCCACATATAAACAAGACATCGGTAGCAACATTTTCTCTCTGCTCACCGCTGGTCACAGATCCGGCCGGATCCCTTCGGCCGGTGTGTGTAGAGGACTAAAATGTGCATCGTTCATGTGGTCATCGCTGCCGAGGGAGGAAACCCACAGCTGCCGGAGGGGCCCGATCCTCTGCCCGTGCCGTTCTCTCTGACACAACGCCGACTCGGGAGGTCCTCCGACCCTTCTTCCTCCCTGCCGTATTGTCCGCAGATCCGACCTGCCGCCGCCGACATCCCAGCGCCCCTCAGGTATAAGTTCTTCGAAAGCGGCCTTGCTCTACTGCCCCAGCTCCCCACGTGTCTGCATGTGCATCTTTTTCTACTCCCATCAGCTCTTCCAAAGCCACCTAAATTTTTAGTATTATTAGAGGTAAAGCTACTTCATGCATTCGAATCTAGGGCTTTGTTCAAACAACGAAGAAAGGGGGGAAAGTTGTAGCATGAATCTAGGACTTGATTCAAAGAGGAAATAATATGGTGAAAGTAGTAGAGACCGGATACCCAACCGGTCTCTTGGTTGAAAAGGGAAATAATGGGAAAACGCAGTACAAACTGGATAAGGAACAGATCTATTATTGGTTGAAAAAAGGATAGAAAGTGGCGGCTGGTGGACAAGTCAACAGAGTATGTCCAGGATTAGATTTGCTGCCATCACATAGTAAAAGGTCTCCAGGATTAGATTTGCTGCCCTCACATAGTAAAAGGTCTCAGGATTAGATTTGCTGCCCTCACATAGTAAAAGGTCTCAGGATTAGATTTGCTGCCCTCACATAGTAAAAGGTCTCCAGGATTAGATTTGCTGCCCTCACATAGTAAAAGGTCTCCAGGATTAGATTTGCTGCCCTCACATAGTAAAAGGTCTCCAGGATTAGATTTGCTGCCCTCACATAGTACAAGGTCTCCAGGATTAGGTTTGCTGCCCTCACATAGCATGAACAAACTCGGCATCACCACTTTATGCCTCCTTGTAGGTACATTGTGCTGATGCGTCCACTGTCGCATGTCCTTATACCAACCTTTTGCTATTGTTAATGTAAGGGCGCATGTAAAATGAAGCGATCACACTGTTACCTTAGGGACATGTCTAACCAGTGTTATTGTTAATCTAATGCCTCTAGTGATAAGATGCAATTAAACTGTGTTACAAATGGCACTCCTGCTGTTTTCCCCAGTATGATAAGTAAGTTGCTCCTTTACGCTGCTGAGTGTCCTGGTGTCCCCACGGTCCCATGCCCTTAAACCAACTCTTTAGCTGCTGTTGATTTACTGTGTCTGGTAAACAAGCAATGCCACCATTAAAGTAATCCCATATTTGAGGAATCTCATTGTTGATCGTAATGCTTCTGGTAACATGAAGCATTGCTGACGTTTTAAATTTCTACTGTCCTTGCGTGATTGCCATGAACATAATTAAGATGCTTCTTTTCATTTTGTATATGTTTCGTATATTCTTATTGACCAGCAACTGTTTACTTTCTATCTTTTTGTGCAGATAGGGATATCCATTTCACCTTGTTGCTATTGTGACCTTTTGGTGAACTGCACAAAACACTTTTTTTGGAATGAGTGTCTTGTGCAGTTCAACTAAAATGTCACGTGGGCAACATCTCTCAATTTTGGTGGAACTGCACAAAATGGTGATTGGAGTTTCCAAAATCTCCGTCAAGTTCTGCTGGTAATCTCGTGCAACATTTTACTAGCCTTTGCAAGATGGAGCCGTCACTGTCACCACAATGGCACTTTATTTTAGTGGAACTGCACAAAAGGATAATAAAATTATAGTTGCACCTTACATGAGCCGGACAGCCAACCTTAATGTTCCTCAATTTTAGTGCAACTACTAAAGAAGAACCTGCCAGCTCACAAGAGCAAGTACTTCTTGCTAGCTGAATGATGCAATCTTTGCTTCATTTCAGGTGAACTGCAGAAAAAGGCGCATGAATTGAATCATGGAACTCCAGGCAGACCTCGTCCAAGTAGAGCTGGAGGTTGAGTTCAAGGAGGCCGCTATTAAAGCGAAATCATGCTCTCCTATCTCCTTGTTTGTGCTGTGCAAACAGGAATACTCAACTATAGATGTTGTGACGGTCAACAGCATTCACCAAGTTCTTTGATTGTATGACATTGCTAGCCAAGATGGATTTAATCCCGATATTCACTTTATCAAAAGGCTCTAATGGGTTGGTTCTGAATCTTGCAAGCTGGGAATCAGTGAGATGTGTAGGCATATTTGTTGTACTTATTATTTGAATCTTATTTGTTGGTTCTGAATCTTGCAAGCTGGGAATCAATGAGATGTGTAGGCATCTTTGTTGTACTTATTATCTGGATCTTATTTGTTGGTTCTGAATCTTGCAAGCTGGGAATCAATGAGATGTGTAGGCATCTTTGTTGTACTTATTATTTGGATCTTATTTGTTGGTTCTGAATCTTGCAAGCTGGGAAACACGGCATGATGATGCAGAGGACAACAACCATAACAAACAGTTCAAACTTGGTAGTATTATCTTTGTGAAAGTGCGACAAATGTGCTGATCGTGTGCGTCCTGAGAATAATAATTCTAATTGTTGTGCATGTTGATCCTGTGGCACTGATAGAACGAGCGAATGCATTGCTTGTTTTAAGTATAAATTTCTATTAAAGCTAATTAAATTTAAGTAAAGTGACCACTAACTCCTGTTATTACAGTACCAATACAGACCCGCTCGTGAACCGACGTGTGGCCGAGGGTGCATCTTCTGCCGGGCGTGCAGCGGACGAGGGAGGGGTAGTAACTGTTGTCGCCTGTACACACTCAGCTTACTGTTGAATCCAGTTCCCCAAGAGCTGAAAAACGAACTGCTGCCGCCGCCTACACACTCGTTCACTCGAAGAGACTCCAATGGCGATCCGAGGGGTGAGCCTGCTGGATATGGACTTCAGCAAGGAGTTCCCCTTTGAGTTCGCCGTTCAGTCCTATGGCTGCACCAAGTTGAATGTGATGTACACCAACGATACGGACTCGGTGAAGCTCTGCCTCGCCTTAGTCCTATGGCTGCACCAGGTTCTGGAGCATTCGCCCGTTTCATCGGCAGCGCCGACTGCACCTTCGCTACGGTGGAGAGAAGGAAGAACGCGACGATTCGGCCATCTGGTGCAACAAGCTTGTCGACATCCAGAAGCAATACAAGATCATCAGCAACGGGCAGGAGAAGGACTCCGTGGTTGACCTCGCTGAGACCATCATCGACCCCTGATACGCCAACATGAAAGAAGACGACCTGAACACGTGGGAGGTACCTCTGAATCTAGCCTACATAACCTACGCGGCCAAGGACGCATACGCATGCTACGACATGTACAGGCAGATCTTGGACATGAGGGCGTGTCTGCTTCCCGTAACCGACGAGTACACGGACAGCCGCAGCGTCATGATCAAGCGTGCCAGGAAGGTCTAGATGTTGTACTTTATCTGTTTATAAGCACCTTTATCATCTGAGTGTTTCATGCATTAGCCTATGTGTCGTAATTATCTGTTTTGTCCGAAATATTTCTTTTAAGAACCCATTAACCTGATTGCTTTTTTAGTGGCTATTTGCTTATGTATGTAAACTAGTTCACTTGTCCGTAAAAAAACTAGTTCACTCGGCTGCCGTGCTTTGAATCTCCTTCCTCCCAACATATTCCCCTCCTCAGGTGGACCCAGCAGGTCTCTGAATTTTCTCCCACTTTCTTTTTCGATGTAAACTGAGTTTTCTCCCAGTACTTTCCCCTAGAACCAACTCAACTGTCCCACGTCTAGCCTAAAAAATAATAATACCCCACGTACTATTAACTCATCAAATTAAAATGATATTTTATTTCGTAAGTTGAAAGTTCTTACAAAATAATAATAATAATTGTTTATATATAACTTGGCAAGTTAACTCCTAGTGATTGCGTACATAAGCTTGCAAAGATTTTACTGACGTGCAATCATGTGTTTATGTTTTTATAACATTTCTCCGTCTAGCCCAACATGATATTTTCACCCAGCCCAGCAAGTCCGCGGATTTCGAGAAAAATGCAAATGGGATTTAAATGGGCTGCATAGATGCTACATCATTGTTTCACCCAGCCCACCAAATGGACTAAAAAAACAAATGGACTGGCTGACATGTGGGCCAGTAGGTCGAAGCCTAAGAAGGCATTGGATTTACATCCAACGGCCGGCATTCTTCTTCAATCTCTCGTCTTCTTCCCCCAGCGCTGCCGGAACCGCCTGCTCCAGCCTTCGGCGTCTAGCGGCGTTGTTTTGCGCTCCTCAGCAAAATGCTACCCCACCGACGGCCAGGCCATCCCTCCACTCCGCACCTCTGATTATTCTCTGTCGAGTGTAGGCCCACCCCGCACCCGAACCAGTCAAGTTTCCCACTCCTCTCCGTCTGCGACTCCACTGCCGCGTCTTCCCCATCTCCGGGTCGTTCCAGTCTGGGGCCTCGCCGTCGTCCACCGCCTCGGTGCGCTCGGCGCGGCGTGGTCAACATACGAGAGTCATCGGAAGAGGACTGTACGTGGAGAGCCTGACGGCTGGGACCCACGAGGTCCATGGTCGCACGCAAGGAAAGTTCCTCCTTATTACGCACTGTACGTGGGAAGGGCTTCTGTATTTCGCGAAAAAAACGTTCCCCCCGCTGACAGGTCGGACCCACCAGCTATATCTTCGCACGCAAGGAAGTGCCTCCTTATTACGCACCAAAAAATGAATACCCCCTGCTAGCTGGGACCCACCATAGTGGGTGGCTGACTTGTGGGCCTACTAAGTTGACGAGGATGGAGGGCTTTGTCAACTTAGTCAATATGAACGATTCTAGCTCCAGTGACCGTACGATGTCCATCCAACGGCCATAGTGCTTCTTCAACCTCTGGTCTTCTTGCTCCAGCCGCCCAAAGCAGCGCCGGTCGTGCCGCGTGCTCCTGCCTCTCGTGGCCGGCTGTGATGCCGCGGAGGCCTCACCGCCCCTACTACTCCCACCGCTGGCCCAGGGTATCCCTCTACTCACCCACACCCCCTGTTATTCTGCGGCGACGGCAGCCTCACGCCGCAGCCGAACCAGTGAACCCTCGTACTCCTCTCCGCGTGGGCATCCACTGCCGCGTCTTCCCCGGCTCCGCGTCGTCCCCTTCCTAGGCCTCGCCGTCGTCCACCGCCTTGGTGCTCTCGGCGCGGCGTGGTCAATGTGGTCAACGACCGACTTCCATCGGAAGAGTACTGTACGTGGAGAGGCTGACAGCTGGGTCCACGGCCACAACCCAGTTTTTTGTGATTTGCCAAGTAAGTCGCTTTGTCAGGCCTATTGGGCTGCAAATCTTTCAAGACGAGGAGAGCTTCATTCGGCTGGCCGAGAAAATGGCCTATCAGTAATGAGAAATGGGCTGTACATTTTTAAAACACATCAAACCGGCAATTAGTTTCAAATATCTTTTTTTCATTTCGAGATTTTAAATTACATTAATTTTTATGCGTGGAGAATTTGTTGGATTTTATATTGATATACATTTATTTTTAAAATCAGTTTGAATGTGAGTCGAAATTTCGGGATTAAAAACAGTTCGGACCGCACCGAAATATGCAAAATTTCGTATAATTTTTTAACCGTGGCCACAATATGGGCTGTAATGCTAACAAAAAGAATATGGGCTCCAAAAAAACCTTAAGAATTAGCAAATGGGCTGTAAATTATTAGAAATAATGGCAGATGGGTTGTATGCTGTTTTCCACAGATTTGAGGCTTTCCTAAAAAAAGGTTGACGCACAAGCAGTGACTGTTGGATGTCCATCGAACGGCCGTCGTGCTTCTTCAATCTCTGCTCTTCCTGCTCCAGCCGCTCAAACAAGCGCCGGCGGGACTGCCTGCTCCCTCCTCCCCGCGGCCGGCTGTGCTGCCGCGCAGGCCTCACCGCCCCACCGTACTCCCATCGCTGGCCTAGCCATCCCTCTACTCACCCACACCTGCTGTTATTCTCCGGCGACGGCAGACGAACCAGTAAACCCTCGTACAGTCGTACTCCCCTCCGCGTGGGAAACAACTGCCGAGTCTTCCCTGCCTCCGTGTCGTTCCCTTCCTAGGCCTCGCCGTCGTCCACCGCCCTGGTGCTCTCGGCGCGGCCTGGTCAACGTGGTCAACGACCGACATGCATCTGAAGTGGACTGTACGTGGAGAGGCCGACAGCTGGGTCCACGGCCGCACGCAAGGAAATGCCTCCTTATTACGCGCAAAATAATGATTCCTCCACCTGACATCAGGGACCCACCGAAAGGGCCTCTGTATTTCGCGAAAAAAACGTTACCGCCGCTGACAGCTCGGACCCACCAGCTATATCTTCGCACGCAAGGAAGTGCCTCCTTATTACGCACAAAAAAATGAATACTCCCCCTGTTAGCTGGGACCCAGTATAGTGGCAGGCTGACTTGTGGGCCTACTAAGTTGACGGGGACGGAGGGCTTTGTCAACTTAGTCAATATGCACGATTCTAGCTCCAGTGACCGTACGATGTCCATCCAACGGCCGTAGTGCTTCTTCAACCTCTGGTCTTCTTGCTCCAGCCGCCCAAACCAGCGCCGGTCGTGCCTCGTGCTCCTGCCTCCCGTGGCCGGCTGCGATGCGGCGGAGGCCTCACCGCCCCCTACTACTCCCACCGCTGGCCAGGCCATCCCTCTACTCACCCACACCCCCTGTTATTCTGCGGCGACGGCAGCCTCACACCGCAGCGAACCAGTGAACCCTCGTACTCCTCTACGCGTGGGCATCCACTGCCGCGTCTTCCCCGGCTCCGCGTCGTCCCCTTCCTAGGCCTCGCCGTCGTCCACCGCCCTGGTGCTCTCGGCGCGGCGTGGTCAACGTGGTCAAGGAACGGCTTCCATCGGACGTGGACTGTACGTGGAGAGGCTGACAGCTGGGTCCACGGCCGCAGCAAGGAAGTGCCTCCTTATTACGTGCAAAATAATTATTCCTCCACCTGACAGCGGGGACCCACCGGACGGGCCACCGTATTTCGCGAAAAAAACGTTTGCCCCTGACTGCTGGGACCCACCAGCTACATCTTCGCACGCAAGGAAGTGCGTCCGGGCAAAAAAAATGATTCGCCCCCCTGACTGCTGGGACCCACCAGCTACATCTTCGCAGGCAAGGAAGTGCCTGACAGTCGGGACCCACCTGGTCGAAGCGTACGTAGCGTTGTCATTCTGGTCGCGAACGTGTACGTACATATATACTGGTGGATGTAGAGGCGCGCACGTGTCGTAGTAGAGGCGCGTACGTGTCGTAGTAGAGGCGCGCACGTAGCATGTACACGTACGTACAGCGGCCAGGGTGCAAGAAAGAAAATACGGCCACGTATGTGTACATACGGGCGGGGTCTCGAACGCCTACTCGCGCATACGTACGGCCAGGGCTCGTGTACATGGCTGGGTCGGAACGGAGAAACAGCGTCGTCATCGTGTTCATGGGGAGGCAACTAAATGCGTCATGTTCATGGTGAGGCAACAGAATGTGTCGTGTTCATCGGGAGGAAACGGAACGCGTGGGAGCCAACCGGCTGGGTCGGAACGGAATGTGTGGTCGTGTTCATCGGGAGGGCTTGGACGGAACAGGCGATGGAAACGAGGCCTGGCGTACCGCACAACGGAGGAAACAGACCTCCTACGTTCGGAACGGGGTCCTGTTGATCGGGAGGGGTCTGGCGTACCGCAAAACGGAGGAAACGGACCTCCTACGGTCGAAACGGGGGTCCTGTTGATCGGGAGGGGTGTGGCGTACCGCAAAACGGACGAAACGGACCTCCTACGGTCGAAACGGGGGTCCTGTTGATCGGGAGGGGTGTGGCGTACCGCAAAACGGACGAAACGGACCTCCTACGGTCGAAACGGGGGTCCTGTTCATCGGGAGGGGTGTGGCGTACCGCAAAACGGGACTCCACGGGATACTGTTCATCTCCACCGTCGACCTCCTCCAGCCTCCACGGGCTACCGTCGACCTCCTCCAGCCTCCACGGGCTCCTGTTCATCCAGCCTCCACCGCGCGCTACTCCACCGGCTACTGTTCAACCACCCCTCCACGGGCACCCCTCCACCGTCTACTGTTCATCCAGCCCTCCACACCACGGGGTCCTGTTCAACCACCCCTCCACGGGCACCCCTCCACCGTCTACTGTTCATCCAGCCCTCCACCACACCACGGGGTCCTGTTCATCCAGAGGCAACGCCACCGCTCACTGTTCATCCAACCCCCCCCCCCCCCCCCCGCAACACTCACTGTTCATCCCAGAGGCAGCATCGATCGGCTTCAGTTAGCAGCAGTAGCGAAGGAATCGCTCGATCGGGTTCAGTTAACAGCCATCGATCGATCGCTCGGGTTCAGTAACGCGTAGCCTGCAGTGCAATCGCTCGGGTTCAGTTAGAGCCCAACGCCTCGCTCGGGTTCAGTTAGAGCCAACGCCTCGCACACACGCGCGTACGTGTACGAGAGAAACGCGCATCGCTCGGCCCCCGACCTCCCACCGTAACCGGGAACTCCCCGAAATTTTCCTCGCCCTCGCTTCTACCATGGTTTTTTCCGTCATGGACGGCCCAAAGAATGTCATGCAGCTGCGTCTCCGGCCCGCCCAGGACGAAAAGCCCATTTTCTGTCATGATTTTTTGTCATAGAAGTAGGAGCCCACCACATCTATGATGATACCGGGTTTTGTCACAATTATCGTCATAGAAGTGTCATATGTATGACAGAAAAACAATTCGTTCGGCCCAAAATGTCATGGATGTGTCTTTTTTTTGTAGTGTAGTAGCCAATTTTGGGCACGGATGTGTTCATGATACGTGTTCATGGGGAGGCTTCTATGGAACTTCTATGACAATAATTGTGACAAAACCCGGTATCATCATAGATGTGGTGGGCTCCTACTTCTATGACAAAAAATCATGACAGAAAATGGGCTTTTCATCCTAGGCAGGCCGGAGACGCAGCTGCATGAAATTCTTTGGGCCGTCCATGATGGGAAAAACCGTGGTAGAAGCGAGGGCGAGGAAAATTTCGGGGAGTTCCCGGCTACGGTGGGAGGTCGGGGGCCGAGCGATGTGCATTTCTCTCGTACATGTACGCGCGTGTGTGCGAGGCGTTGGCTATAACTGAACCCGAGCGAGGCGTTGGGCTCTAACTGAACCCGAGCGCTTGCACTGCAGGCTACACGTTACTGAACCCGAGCGATCGATCGATGGCTGTTAACTGAACCCGATCGAGCGCTTCCTTCGCTACTGCTGTTAACTGAAGCCGATCGATGCTACCTCTGGGATGAACAGTGAGCGTTGCAGGGGGCTTTGGATGAACAGTGAGCGGTGGCGTTGCCTCTGGATGAACAGGACCCCGTGGTGTGGTGGAGGGCTGGATGAACAGTAGACGGTGGAGGGGTGCTCGTGGAGGGGTGGTTGAACAGGACCCCGTGGTGTGGAGGGCTGGATGAACAGTAGATGGCGGAGGGGTGGTTGAACAGTAGCCGGTGGAGTAGCGCGCAGTGGAGGCTGGATGAACAGGAGTCCGTGGAGGCTGGAGGAGGTCGATGGTAGCCCGTGGAGGCTGGAGGAGGTCAACGGTGGAGATGAACAGTATCTCGTGGAGTCCCGTTTTGCGGTACGCCACACCCCTCCCGATGAACAGGACCCCCGTTTCGACCGTAGGAGGTCTATTTCGTCCGTTTTGCGGTACGCCAGACCCCTCTCGATGAACAGGATCCTGTTTCGAACGTGGCCGGTCAAACACAAGGCCGTTTCCTCCGTTTTGCGGTACACCAGGCCTCGTTTCCATCGCCTGTTCCATCCAAGCCCTCCCGATGAACACGACCACGCATTCCGTTCCGACCCAGCCGGTTGGCTCCCACGCGTTTCGTTGCCTCCCCATGAACACGACGCATTCCGTTGCCTCCCCATGAACACGACGACGACACTGTTTCTCCGTGCTGACCCAGCCATGTCAACGAGCCCTCGCCGTATGTATGCGCGAGTAGGCGTTCGAGACCCCGCCCGTATGTACACATACGTGGCCGTATTTTCTTTCTTGCACCCTGGCCGCTGTACGTACATGTACATGCTACGTGCGCGCCTCTACTACGACACGTGCACGCCTCTACATCCACCAGTATATATGTACGTACACATTCGCGACCAGAATGACAACGCTACGTATGCTTCGACCAGGTGGGTCCCGACTGTCAGGCACTTCCTTGCGTGCAAAGATGTAGCAGGTGGGTCCTAGCAGTCAGGGGGGTGAATCGTTTTGTTTTTTTGCACGGACGCACTTCCTTGCGTGCGAAGGTGTAGCTAGTGGGTCCCAGCAGTTAGGGGGAAACGTTTTTTTTTCACGAAATATGTTGGCCCGTCTGGTGGGTCCCCGCTGTCAGGTGGAGGAATAATTATTTTGCGCGTAATAAGGAGGCACTTCCTTGCTGCGGCCATGGACCCAGCTGTCAGCGTCTCCATGCACAGTACTCTTCCGATGGAAGTCAATCGTTAACCACATTGACCATGCCACACTGAGAGCACCACGGCGGTGGACGACGGCGAGGCCTAGGAAGGGGACGACATGGAGGCAGGGAAGACCCGACAGTTGTTTCCCACGCGGAGGGGAGTACGACTGTACGAGGGTTAACTGGTTCGTCTGCCGTCACCGGAGAATAACAACAGGTGTGGGTGAGTAGAGGGATGGCTAGGCCAGCGATGGGAGTACGGTGGGGCAGTGAGGCCTGCGCGGCAGCATAGCCGGCCACGGGGAGAAGGGAGCAGGCAGTCCCACCGGCGCTTGTTTGAGCGGCTGGAGCAGGAAGAGCAGAGATTGAAGAAGCACAACAGCCGTTGGATGGACATGCAACGGCCAGTGCTTGTGCGTCAACCTTTTTTTAGGAAAGCCTCAAATCTTTGGAAAACAACATACATCCCATCTGCCATTATTTCTAATAATTTACAGCCCATTTGCTAATTCTTAAGGTTTTTTTGGAGCCCATATTCTTTTTGTTAGCATTAAAGCCCATATTGTGGCCACGGTTAAAAATTATATGAAATTTTGCATATTTCGGTGCGTTCCGAACTGTTTTTAATCCCGAAATTTCAACTAACATGCAAACTGATTTTAAAAATAAATGTATATTAATATAAAATCCAACAAATTCTCCATGCATAAAAATTAATGTAATTTAAAATCTTGAAATGAAAAAAAAAGATATTTGAAACTAATTGTCGGTTTGATGGGTTTTAAAAATGTAAAGCCCATTTCTCATTACTGATGGGCCATTTTCTCGGCCAGCCAAATGAAAGCTCTCCTCATCTTGAAAGATTTGCAGGCCAACAGGCCTGACAAAGCGACTTACTTGGCAAATCATAAAAAAACTGGGCTGTGGCCGTGGACCCAGCTGTCAGCCTCTCCACGTACAATACTCTTCTGATGGAAGTCGTTCCTTGACCACGTTGACCACGCTGCGTGGAGAGCACCACGGCGGTGGACCACGGCGAGGCCTCGGAAGGGGACGATGCGGAGCCGGGGAAGACGTGGCAGTGGAAGCCCGCGTGGAGGAGTACGAGGGTTCACTGGTTCGGCTGCGGTGTGAGGCTGCCGTCGCTGCAGGGCTTGGCCAGTGGTGGGAATAGTAGGGGGCGGTGAGGCCTCTGCGGCAGCACAGCCGGCCATGGGAGGCACAAGCATGCGGCACGACTGGCGCTGCTTTAGGCGGCTGGAGCAAGAAGACCAGAGGTTGAAGAAGCACTACGGCCGTTGGATGGACATCGTATGGTCACTGGAGCTAGAATCGTTCATATTGACTAAGTTGACAAAGGCCTTCGCCCCCGTCAACTTAGTAGGCCCACAAGTCAGCCTCCCACCAAGGTGGGTCCCGGCTAGCCAGGGGAGTATTCATTTTTTTGTGCGGAATAAGGAGGCACTTCCAGTGGGTCCGAGCTAACAGCGGGGGGAATGTTTTTTCGTGAAATATGGTGGCCTGTCCGGTGGGTCCCAGCAGTCAGGGGAAACGATTTTTTTTGCAAAATATTGGTGGCCCGTCCGGTGGGTCCCCGATGTCAGGTAGAGGAATAATTATTTTCCGCGTAATAAGGAGGCACTTCCTTGCGGCTACCATGGACTCAGTTGTCAGCCTCTCCACGTACAGTACTCTTCCGATGGAAGTCGGTCGTTGACCAAATTGACCACGCCGCGCCGAGAGCACCACAATGGTGGACGACGACGAGGCCAAGGAAGGGGACGACGCGGAGCCGGGCAAGACGCGACAGTGGATGCCCACGCGGAGAGGAGTACGGGCGTTCACTGGTTCGGCTGCGGTGTGAGACTGCCATCGCAGCAGAATAACAGGGGGTGTGGGTGAGTGGAGGGATGGCCTGGCCAGTGGTGGGAGTAGTATGGGGGCGGTGAGCCTCCGCGGTAGCACAGTCGGCCACGGGAGGCAGGAGCAGGCGGCACAACCGGCGCTGCTTTGGGCGGCTAGAGCAAGAAGACCAGAGGTTGAAGAAGCACTATGGCCGTTGGATGGACATCATACGATCACTGGATTATTGACTAAGTTGACAAAGCCCTCCGTCCCCGTCAACTAAGTAGGCCCACAAGTCAGCCCAACAATATGGTGGGTCTCAGCTAGCAGGGGGTATTCACTTTTTTGGGCGTAATAAGGAGTCACTTCCTCGCGCGCGAAGATATAGCTGGTGGGTCCGGCCTGTCAGTGGGGGGAACTTTTTTTTGCAAGATACAGAGGTCCTTCCTGTGGGTCCAAGCTGCCAGGTGGAGGAATCATTATTTTGCGCGTAATAAGGAGGCATTTCCTTGCGTGCGGCCGTGGACCCAGCTGTCAGCCTCTCCACGTACAGTCCACTTCTGATGGATGTTGTTCGTTGACCACGTTGACCAGGCCGCGCCGAGAGCACCAGGGCAGTGGAAGACGGCGAGGCCTAGGAAGGGAACGACACGGAGCAAGGGAATACTCGGCAGTTGTTTCCCACGCGGAGGAGTACGAGGGTTTACTGGTTCATCTGCCATCGCTGGAGAATAACATCATGTGTGGGTGAGTAGAGGGATGGCTAGGCCAGCGATGGGGATACGGTGGGGCCGTGAGGCCTGCGCGGCAGCATAGCCGGCCGCGGGAGGAGGGAGCAGACAGTCCCGCTGGCGCTTGTTTGAGCGGCTGGAGCATGAAGAGCAAAGATTGAAGAAGCACGACAACCGTTGGATGGACATCCAACAGTCACTACTCTCGTGTGCTGACTAAGTTGACAGGGTGTTGCCTGTGCGCCAACCTTTTTTTTATGAAAGCATACACGTCAACCTGTAGTAGGCGCACATGTCAGCCTCAAATCTGTGGAAAACAGCATACAACCCATCTGCGATTATTTCTAATAATGTACAACCCATTTGCTAATTCATAAGAATTTTTTTGGAGCCCATCTTCTTTTTGTTAGCATTACACCCCATATTGTGGCCACGGTTAAAAAGTATACAAAATTTTGCATATTTCGGTGCGGTCAACTGTTTTTAATCCAGAAATATCGATTCACATTCAAACTATTTTGAAAAATAATTTATATAAATATAAAATCCAAATAATGGTCCACGCATAAAAATCAATGGAATTTAAGATCTTGTAATGAAAAAATAGAAACTAATTCCCGGTTTGATGTGTTTTATAAATGTACATCCCATTTCTGGGCAAACCGAATGAAACTCTCCTCGTCTTGAAAGATTTGCAGCCCAGCAGGGCCGATAAAGCAAGTAGGCCTTGTTTGGGTATTTCTTAAAAAAATAGAACTGGGCTAGGCATTTTCAGCAAGAAAAAAACACAACTGGGCTCATGATGTGGTAAACATAAATAAAACCCTGGCTAGACGGTCCACAGCCCCCGCACAGCCCTGTTGTTACCCTGATCCGTCGCTAAAACTAGTATAAATAACAACTGCTTGTTCCTCAAAAAAAACTGCGTGACTTGCTGGGTCCCTGGTGTCAGCCGCTCGTAGTGTAATTCTCTCGTTTATTGACTACGTTGACAATGGCGTGAGCCCCAGATGTCCAACCATTAGGAGGAACCATATTTTTGGGCTTGTACCATAGAGGCACTTGCTTGTGTACTGCCATGACGCTGGTGGGTCCCTACTGTCATCCTCTCCACGTACAGTCATCTCCTTGTTCCTCTTGGTTGTTGACGACATTGACAACGCAAGAGGGCGGCGCACCGTGCACGGCGAGCGAACCAAGGCCGCAAGGCGGAGGACGACGGCAAGACCTCAGACGGAACGAACAGGAGCCGTTGAAGATGCGTCAGTCCAGTCACAGGCGGAGGGGAGTACGAGGGTTGACTGGTTTGGGCGCGGGTGCATGTTGGGGCTGACGTCGCCAGAGAATAACAGGACGTGTGGGGGAATAGAGGGAGGGACTGGCCAACGTTGGAGGGTACGTACGGTAGGGCGGCAGAGGCGCAACCAGCCATGTGAGGCGGGAGCAGGCGGAGCCGACGGGTTGGTTTGGTTTGGGTGGCTGGAGGAAGAAGAAGACAAGAGATAAAAGATACATGATAGATGTTGGATGTCAATCCAATGACTGGTAGGCAGAATCGTTTGTTGACTTGCTAGTAAGTTGACACCACCTTCGATAGGCTATTTCCTCGCGGGTCCCAAATGTCAGAATCCAAATCTGTCACGGTCATGCAGCCTTTTCTATGAAAATTTACAGCCCATTTGATGTGCTAGTTCGAAATAAGTTTGTGGGTGCTGGTGGGGGCTAATCACTTGGCTTCTGTAATGCACAGTGAGCTCAAGCAGCCAACGAGAGTGATGTTATTTCCCTTGGTTGGGATTTGTTACAATATTTCACTCTAAATTAAACGAATGGCAAGCCATTTGCCTTGTTTCAAAGAAAATATGACAGTCACAACCAAGTTGAAAAGGGCAGGAACATCTAACTCCAGCTTACAAACTGTACAAAAGCACGAGGGTTAATTGTTCATCAGGTTTACAAAAAAACCAGATTGAAAAGGGAAACAACATCTAACTCCAACACTGTTTTCGGCAATCACAGTCAAATGGATCGGTCAAGTCCATAGAATGAACATCCTGGGTCGTAAAATTTACTGGATTATGACCACAATATGTTGTAAATAGAAGCCCGGCATGTTCAGAAGCTCTTTTGCCCACCTGAAGCTCCTTTTTCGCTCTTCGTCATACCCATCCGTCAATTCAATAAATATATGGGCTTTTGAATTGATTTTACTATTTACTAGTGTGCATGGGCTGTTTTGTCTTGGGCCCAGTGAAACAATTACTATTAGTATAGTGGAGACACTCTACAGCTACCCAGAAAAACAATTACTACTAGTACAGTGGAGACACTCTACCACTTCTGGCTCCTCCTAGGTCATTGAAATGTCTCCCTCTACTGAATGCTGTTATACTTTTGTTCACCGACATGCGGGCCATGCAGCGTGCGGGCCCAAATGACATCCACCAAATTAGAAGGCAGTATGCAGGTGGAGAGTCACTCCGGTCGTAGCGCGACAGTAACGAGCCATCGTATCACCAAACCCCACCTCCCCGCAGTCTAAGTTTGACGGACGAAGCAACCATCATTTCACTCTTCGCTGAATCCCCTTCTCCCTCACTATCTTCAAGAAAGGCAACACTCCAATCTGCCACTGTTCTTCTCTCCGAACAAAGGGAAGGTAAGTGGATCTGTGATGTTGGTATATTTTCGTTAAGAGAAAAAAAGAACTTTTGCAAAGTAGTAACCGATCCTCACTCTCTTTTTTGTTTCATTATCGTTGCGATTGTGTTTTCCTTTCAGTGGTCTCCTAGTATTCGTTAGTTTCATGATGGACCAAGGAGAACCAGGCAAAGATCTGCCGATATTGGAGCAGACGCGGGAGGCTGATCCCCACGAGACAGAGAGCTCCAAGAAGATGGAGGCAACCACCGAGCCGACCCCAGATACGCTCACGACCACTACTGAGATGGTCAACGCCCCGTTTGACGTTACAACCCCTGAGGGAGTCCTGGATTAGGGGGTCTCCGGACAGCCGAACTATATCCTTTGGCCGGACTATTGGACTATGAAGATATAAGATTGAAGACTTCGTCTCGTGTCCGGATGGGACTCTACTTGGCGTGGAAGGCAAGCTAGGAAATACGGATATGTATATCTCCTCCTTTGTAACCGACCTTGTGTAACCCTAGCCCCCTCCGGTGTCTATATAAACCGGAGGGTTTTAGTCCGTAGGACAACATACAATCATACCATAGGCTAGCTTCTAGGGTTTAGCCTCTCCGATCTCGTGGTAGATCAACTCTTGTAACACTTATATCATCAAGAATAAATCAAGCAGGACGTAGGGTTTTACCTCCATCAAGAGGGCCCAAACCTGGGTAAAACATCGTGTCCCCTGCCTCCTGTTACCATCCGCCTTAGACGCACAGTTCGGGACCCGCTACCCGAGATCTGCCGGTTTTGACACTGACATTGGTGCTTTCACTGAGAGTTCCTCTGTGTCGTCGCCGTTAGGCTTGATGGCTCCTACGATCATTGACACCGATGTAGTCCAGGGTGAGAATTTTCTCCCCGGACAGATCTTTGTGTTCATCGGCTTCGCACTACGGGCCAACTCGCTTGGCCATCTGGAGCAGATCGAAAGTTACGCCCCTGGCCACCAGGTCAGGTTTGGAAACTTAAACTACACAGCCGATATCCGCGGAGACTTGATCTTCGACGGATTCGAGCCCCTGCCTTGTGCGCCACGCGGTCACGATGAGTACGATTTAGCTCTACCATCAGACCGTATTCAGGAGATCGCACCGGCAGCCGCTCCGACCCTCAATTCGGAGCCAATTTCGCCATCCATGGACAGGTGGATAGACCCCGTCATGGAGGCCGACCCTCTGCGGCGATCAAGCCGAATATCGACCTTACCCTTCACGAGAGCAGTGTTGCCAAACTGCCGGATCCTTCTCCGGCCACGGACTCTGAACCGCCTGTGCCCGTTCCTATCAAATCCAATTGGGCGCCGATCATGGAGTTTACCTCCGCGGATATTTTTCAGCACTCGCCCTTCAGCGACATACTGAACTCATTAAGGTCTCTTCCATTGTCAGAAGGATCCTGGCCGAACTACATCCGGCAGGATTGGGATGCGGATGACGAAGAAATTCGCCGCCCACCCACCACCCACTTAGTAGCCACTGTCGATGACTTAACCGACATGCTCGACTTCGACTCCGAAGACATCGACGGTATGGACAATGATGCGGGAGTCGAAGAGGAACCACTGCCCACAGGGCACTGGACAGCCACCTCATCATACGATATATACATGGTGGACACACCCAGAGAAGGCAATGGCGATGAGACAATGGAGGATGACCCCTCCAAGAAGCAACCCAAGCGCCGGCGTTAGCGGCGCCGCTCTATGTCCCGCCAAGGCAAAAGTGGTGATACCGGCACCGGAGATAATAGCACTCCGGACAGTGCTGAAGACAACAACAATCCCCTCCGGCACGATTTAGAGCAGGAGGATGGAGGAGCCAGCCCTCCTGAGAGAGCGGCAGATGGAGAGGCGGAGGATGATAATTACATGCCCCCCCTCCAAAGATGAGGCAAGCCTTGGCAATGACGAATTCTCCATGCCAGAGGATCCCATCGAACAAGAGCGCTTCAAGCGCAGGCTTATAGCCACGGCAAATAGCCTTAAGAAAAAGCAGCAGCAGCTTCAAGCTGATCAAGATCTGCTAGCTGACAGATGGACTGAAGTCCTGGCGGCCGAAGAGTATAAACTCGAACGCCCCTCCAAGAGTTACCCAAAATATAGGTTGCTACCCCAACTGGAGGAGGAAGCACCAAAACCTACATCCCCAGCGTATGACGCGGCTGATCGGCCACCTCGTGGCCGCGACAGAGAGACATTCCAGCCAAAAGCTCAGCCCGCACCCTGACGTCATTCAAATAAAAAGTCAGGGGGAAATATGCCAGACCTGCGAGACGTATTGGAGGACAAAGCAAAACATGCAAGATCGATCTACGAATCACGAGGGCGCGCCACTATGCGGATAATCGTCACGCCAGATACAGTAAAAGTAAGTCCGGCCGGGCCGAACACAGCGGGCAAGACTCATTCGAGCTGCGTCGCGACATAGCCCAGTACAGAGGCGCCGCACACCCCTTATGCTTCACAGATGAAGTAATGGATCATCAAATCCCAGAGGGTTTCAAACCCGTAAATATAGAATCATACGACGGCATGACAGATCCTGCGGTATGGATCGAGGATTTCCTCCTACACATCCACATGGCCCGCGGTGATGACCTGCACGCCATCAAATACCTCCCACTCAAACTCAAAGGACCATCTCGGCATTGGCTCAATAGCTTGCCAGCAGAGTCCATTGGCTGTTGGGAAGATCTAGAAGCCGCATTCCTCGACAACTTTCAGGGCACTTATATGCGACCACCAGATGTCGATGACTTGAGCCACATAATTCAGCAGCCAGAGGAATCGGCCAGGCAATTCTGGACACGGTTCCTCACAAAGAAAAATCAAATCGTCGACTGTCCGGATGCAGAGGCCCTAGCAGCCTTCAAGCACAACATCCGCGACGAGTGGCTAGCCCGGCACCTTGGTCAGGAAAAGCCGAAATCTATGGCAGCCCTCACGACACTCATGACCTACTTTTGTGCGGGAGAAGACAGCTGGCTGGCTCGCAGTAATAACATATCAAAGAACCATGCTACTTCGGATACCAAGGACGGCAATGGCAGGTCACGTCGCAACAAACATAACTGCCGCATTAACAGCGACAATACCGAGGTTACGGCAGCCAATGCCGGATTCAAAGGCTCTAAACTCGGTCAACGGAAAAATCCATTCAAGAGAAGCACTTCGGGCCCGTCCAGTTTGGACCGTATACTCGATCGCTCGTGTCAAATACACGGCACCCCCGACAAGCCAGCCAATCACACCAACAGGGATTGTTGGGTGTTCAAGCAGGCCGGCAAGCTAAATGCCGAAAAAAGATAAGGGGTCACATAGCGATGACGAGGAGGAGCCCTGGCAGCCGAACACCGGAGGACAGAAGAGGTTCCCCCCACAAGTGCGGACGGTGAACATGATATACGCAACCCACATCCCCAAGAGGGAGCGGAAGCATGCACTCAGGGACGTATATGCGTTAGAGCCAGTCGCACCAAAGTTCAACCCATCGTCTTCCTATCCGATCACCTCCGACCGCAGGGACCACCCCACTAGTATCCGTCATGGCGGATTCGCCGCATTGGTCCTCGACCCAATTATTAACGGATTTCACCTCACTCGAGTCCTAATGGACGACGGCAGCAGCCTGAACCTGCTTTATCAGGACACAATGCGTAAAATGGGTAAAGACCCCTCAAGGATCAAACCCACCAAAACGACCTTTAAAGGCGTCATACCAGGTGTAGAGGCCCATTGCACAAGCTCAGTAACACTGGAAGTGGTCTTTGGATCTCCGGATAACTTCCTAAGCGAAGAGTTAATCTTCGACATAGTCCCGTTCCGCAGTGGCTATCATGCACTGCTAGGGCGAACCGCATTTGCAAGATTCAACGCGGTACCACATTATGCATATCTCAAGCTCAAGATGCCAGGACCTCGGGGGGTCATCACAGTCAATGGAAACACAGAGCGCTCTCTCCGCATGGAGGAGCACACTGCGGCCCTCGCAGCAGAAGTGCAAAGCAGCCTCTTAAGGCAATCCACTAGTTCGGCGATTAAGGACCCGGACTCCTTGAAGCGCGCCTAGAGTAATCGGCAACAAGACCGCCTGGCACGTTCCGAGCTCGCATAGCAATGCGGCCCCCACCCCGGTCCCAGCCAAACGGCAAAATCCGTGCCACGCGTACATAATTACGCATTAAAAATACCATGGGCACAGGCGGAGAGGGGGCACGATGGTGGCACGCCCCAAGTCTTGGCTTAAACCACACTAGGGGCTTCCCGCTTTGTTATTTTTCTCTTTCAGGACTTCAATCTCTGGAAACCCTGTCCGGCAGTGTGATTGCCGAACACATGATGCAGCATCCAAGGAGGCATAAAGCTACATCACACCACGGAACTCCCAGGTGGATTACGATAACGAGTGAAATATTTGCTTTAATACTATTCCTCAGCTTGCCCTTGGAAGGGACATGTCAAACAATCCTACTTTTTGCTTGTCGCACTACTTGTATCATTTTGCTTTAACGCACCTTTTTGAATAAAAAATGCATAGCATTAAGACTATTATTGCATTCTTCTTATATATATATATATATATATATGTGTGTGTGTGTGTGTGTGTGTGTGTGTTCATTCATGACATCCAGCACCCGTACACTCTGGTACAACCAATACGCTAGGGGCTTAAGCATACCCCATAATACGGCGTGAGAAGTCCGAACACTTTCGATAGTGCGGCACCCTGAACTTATAGCATTATATGCATCAGCTCCGAATCATGTCTTGGGTCAATAGTTGGGTTTGCCCGGCTCCCATGTTTTGGTACCTTACGTTCCACTATATCGGCTAAGGTAGCACTGGGAGAACTACTGCGATTGTGCCCCGGTTCTGCTGGGCTAAGCACCTCAGTAGAGAAAGCTAAAACTGACTGTCATGATAAGGCGAGAGACTCGTCGCTGTTCGAGAGGTTTCGAGTCCCTAAAGGCTTATGCTGCTTAGAGCGAGGAGTCGGCCCTATCCGGCTTAAGGCGTGTATAGCGCCCCGAATTCGGCCTTCCGAATACTAGGGGCTTCGCCAAAATTTAAAATTATAGAATTCTATGGCTAAGTGAGAGTGATAACGCATTATAGTCCGATTGCCTTGTTCGTTGTGCTGAGCACCTCCCTCTAAGGACCCAACAATGGGAACAAGAGTGCTCAAGTTTATCTTGAACACCCCAGCACTCGTGGCGTGGGGGCAGAAGCCGACGACTAGCCATCTCTCAGATTTGACAAACAGCCGAACATAAGGTAATATTTTAAATTCAAATAAGCGTTGCATAGCGCATATGAACAAGTTTTCATAAATACAGGATTACACGAGCGAGTTTACTCGAATATTATATCTTTCGTACACTCGTCCCCTACGAGACGAGCACCCTTCAGGACACCCTCATAGTACAGCTCGGGGTGGCGATGCTACTTGCCCTCCGGCGGCCCTTCCTTAATCAGCTTCATGACGTCCAGCTTGGCCCATTGCACCTTCACACGGGCGAAAGCCCAGCGTGCACCTTCGATGCAGACAGACCGCTTGATGACTTCCAGCCGTAGGCAGGCATCCACAAGCCGCCTCACCAGGCCGAAGTAGCTGTTGGGAAGGGCGTCGCCAGGCCACATCCGGACTATAAAGCCCTTCATGGCCTGTTTGGCCGCCTTGTGCAGCTCGACCAGTTGCTTCAGCTGGTCGCTCAGAGGCATCGGGTGTTTGGTCCCAGTATACTGAGACCAGAACAGCTTCTCCGTTGAGCTTCCCTCCTCGGCCTGGTAAAACTGTGCGGCATCCGACATGCTGCGGGGCAAATCTACGAATGCTCCTGGAGAGCTCCGGATTCGAGTAAGTAACATGTAATTTACTTTCACATGCTTGCTTTGCATATAGAATGCCTTACCCGCCGCTATCTTCTTCATCACATCAATCTCCTGGAGGGCCTTTTGGGCTTCGGCCTTGGCATTCTTTGCGCTCTCGAGGGCCGCGGCAAGCTCGGACTCTCGCGTCTTCAAGTCAAGCTCCAACGCCTCGTGCTTCATCACGAGAGCGTGGAGCTCTTGCTGCACATCGCCCACCCGTGCCTCATGCCTTTCCCGCTCAGTGCGCTCCTTGGCCACTTTGTTTGCGGCCTCGGATAGCGCCTGCTTCAGGGTCGCCACCTCGGTCGTGGCCCCTAGCAAATTTATGATGATCCTGTCATTTTGCAATCGCATTCTTTTTATACATATCCATAGACTAGGTACTACTTACCTTTGTTCTCCTCGAGCTGCCTCTTGGCAAGGCCGAGCTCGTCCTTGGACCCTTCAAGGTCCTGCTTCAGTGCGGCAGAGGCCAGCAGCGAAGCCTGCATACGCATATTGACATACTTATATTAGACTCCTGCGATATTGTTTGATCCTCCGTTCGGCTTTTCTTTGTGAACACCGAACAGAGCATCAGGGGCTACTGTCTATGCGGTAATATTTTCCCCCATATTTCAAAAACTTACCTCAAAGCCTGTTAAAAGGCTGCCACAAGCTTCAGTCAGTCCGCTCTTGGCGGACTGAACCTTCTGGACCACCGCACTCATAATAGTGCGGTGCTCTTCGTCGATGGAAGCACTGCAAAGCGCTCCTAGCAGACTGTCTGATGCCTCTGGATGGACAGAGGTCACCGACACAGGCGTCTTGCCCCTTTTGGAAGGAGGCCGCCTACCTGAGTCCGGAACCACTAGAGGTTCCGGCGCGGTGTTCGGCTGAGGGCCGAACTCGGAGCCCTCGGGAGCCTTGCTCCCTCTGCTCCCGGAATCCGGAAGGTCGCCTTGAGGCGCCTCCGGGACTGTCTCCCCTCGACCTGAAGCCTCTTGAGACAATGCTTCGGCATTGTCTGTAGGGTAAGGGGAGGTGGCGGTCAGAAGTGGATCGCTATCCATATCCGACGAGCCTAGGGAACCGTCCGAAGATACGTCGATACGGGCTCGTGGGGGTCTGCATAATCATAATTCGGCGCTAGGAGAAGCAGTGTGACAAAGGTATTCTATGAGTTATTCTGGCATCCGAATACTTACGACTTCGCCAGGGGCTTGGACCTGAGCAGCCACTCGTCTTCGCCTTCGGCGGCGGTGGTGGAGTAGTCCGGGAGGAGAGTCCTTCCCTTCTTGGACCCTTCGGCCCCCCCGGTTGGGGCGGCCTTCCTTTTCTTGTCTCCCCCAACTGGAGGGGGAGCATCTTCATCTTCCTCCTCGTCTACGGGGGAGGAGTGCGTCGCGGAGTCGTCGGACGATGAGTCTGACAACACCTAGCGTCGGGAACTCTTTCGGGTTCCCTTGGCCTTCTTGGTCTTCTCCGGCACCTTGTAAGGAGCCGGAGTCGGCATCTCCGTCAGGAGAGCATCCGCAGTGTCTTCGGGCAGAGGGGCCGGACAGTTAATCTGCCCCGATGTCTCCACCCAGACCTGTCAAAAGCATGGAGCTCAGACCCTGCACATGGTTAAGCTAGGGGAAATAAATATCCTACCGGATGTATAGAACTCACCGAATGCGCTCGGCGCTTCGCGCTTAGCCCGCAGTCCTCGGTGAGAGAGGGAGGGACCTCGGCGCCCTTGAATAGCACCTTCCAGACGTCCTTGTGCGTCTTGTCGAAGAGCTCGCTCAGAGTCTGGTGCTGGGCCGGGTCGAACTCCCACAAGTTGAAGTCCCGTTGTTGGCACGGGAGGATCCGGTGGATGAGCATGACCTGGACTATGTTGACAAGCTTGAGCTTCTTGCCTGCCATATTCCGGATACATTTTTGGAGTCCGTCCAGCTCTACCGATGAACCCCAGGACAGGCCCTTCTCTTTCTAGGAGGTGAGTTGCGTGGGGATTCCGGATCGAAACTTGGGGGCAGCCACCCATTTGGCGTCGCGCGGCTCGGTGATGTAGAACCATGCCGATTGCCACCCCTTTATGGTCTCCACGAAGGAGCCTTCAAGCCATATAATGTTGGGCATCTTGCCCACCATGGCTCCGCCGCATTCTGCTTGTTGGCCGCCCACCACCTTCGGCTTGATATTGAAGGTCTTTAACCACATGCCGAAGTGGGGCCGGATGCGGAGGAAAGCCTCACACACGACGATGAACACCGAAATGTTGAGGACGAAGTTCGGGGCCAGATCATGGAAGTCCAGCCCGTAGTAGAACATGAGACCACGGACGAATGGATGGAGTGGAAACCCCAGTCCGCGGAGGAAGTAGTGGAGGAAGACTACCCTCTCGTGAGGTTCAGGGGTTGGAACGATCTGCCCCGCAGCGGGCAGCCGATGCGCGATATTCGCGGCCAAGTATCCGGCTCCGTGCAGCTTCTTGATGTCTCCCTCCGTAACAGAGGAAGCCATCCATTTGCCTCCCGCTTCCGGACATGATTGGAGAAGGTTGAGGGGAAGGATGTGGGCTTGGGCGTTGGAGCTTGAGTGTGCAGGAGTGGATAAGCAAGGAGGAAGAAGGCGTGGGTAGAAAATGGTTAAACATTGTCCCTTTATAAGGGCGGCCGAAACTATGCGCCACCACTAGCCTGGTAAAATACGCTTATCCCCCAAGCGCCGTAATCGATGGTGCGGTTGGGTTACCCATGCCCGTATTGATGAGAATCCCGTAATAAGGGGGACACGATCTCTGCTTTGACAAAGACGTGTCAAAAAACTGCCTCGCGTTATGTGCGAGGCTAGTTAAAGGAAACGGTTCGAATAATCACCGGGCCATGGCATAATGTCATGTTGCCAACAAGTGACAGCAGATTAGATTTGTGGAAATATTATTCTCTCTACGGTGGTATGTGGAATTTATTTTGCAGGGTCGGACACTATCCTTATATTCAAAATTCTTCCGTGGTGTATTCGGAGGAGGAACCCGCCTTGCAATGCCGAAGACAATACTGCGCGCCGGACTCACCGTCATTGAAGCCTGGTTCAGGGGCTACTGAGGGAGTCCTGGATTAGGGGGTCTCCGGACAGTCGGACTATATCCTTTGGCCGGACTGTTGGAATATGAAGATATAAGATTGAAGACTTCGTCTTGTGTCCGGATGGGACTCTACTTGGCGTGGAAGGCAAGCTAGGCAATACGGATATGTATATCTCCTCCTTGGTAACCGACCTTGTGTAACCCTAGCCCCCTCCGGTGTCGATATAAACCAAAGGGTTTTAGTCTGTAGGACAACATACAATCATACCATAGGCTAGGTTCTAGTGTTTAGCCTCTCCGATCTCGTGGTAGATCAACTCTTGTAACACCCATATCATCAATATCAATCAAGCAGGACATAGGGTTTTACCTCCATCAAGAGGGCCCGAACCTGGGTAAAACTTCGTGTCCCTTGCCTCCTGTTACCATCCGGCCTAGACGCATAGTTCGGGACCCTCTACTCAAGATCCACCAGTTTTGACACCGACATTGGTGCTGAGAGTTCCTCTGTGTCGTCACCGTTAGGCTTGATGGCTCCTACTATCATCGATAGCGATGCGGTCCAGGGTGAGACTTTTCTCCCCAGACAGATCTTCATATTCGGCGGCTTTGCACTGCGGGCCAACTCGCTTGGCCATCTGGAGCAGATTGAGGGCTGCGCCCCTGGCCATCAGGTCAGATTTGGAAGTTTGAATTACATGACCAATATCCACGGGGACTTGATCTCCGACGGATTCGAGCCACAGCCGGGCGCGCCGCACTGTCGCGATGGGTATGACCTAGCTCTGCCACTAGATGGTACCCCAGAGGCAGCACCCGCATCAGCTCCGACCCTTAGCCCGGAGCCAACTGCGCCAATCGAGGATGGGTGGCTAGACACCGCCTCAGGGGCTACAGTTTCGTCGGTGATCGATCCGAACACCAACATAATCCTCTGCGCAACCCGTGACTCCAAGGTGCCGAACTCTTTTCCGGACCCCGAACCATCCGCGCCCCTGCCAATCGAATCCTATTGGGCACCGATCATGGAATTCACCGCCGCAGATACCTTTCAGCACTCGCCCTTTGGCGACATTCTGAATTCACTAAGGTATCTCTCTTTGTCTGGAGAGCCCTAGTCGGATTGTGGCCAACAGGATTGGGATGCGGACGACGAAGAAATTCGACGCCCACCCACCACCCACTTTGTAGCCACTATCGATGATTTAACCGACATGCTCGACTTCGACTCCGGAGACGTCGACGGTATGGACAACGATGTAGGAGGCGAAGATGAACCACCGCCCATAGGGCGCTGGACGTCCACTTCATCATATGACGTATACATGGTGGACACACCAAAAGACGACGACGAGGAACGGAAGGAAGCGCCGAAGGCTTGTTCCCTCGAGAAGCAGTCAAAGCGGCGGCGCAAGCGCCGCCCCAAATCCCGCCTCGCCGGAAATAAAGATCACACAGACCCGGCGTTGGAGTAGGGCAAACCACTGCCGGACCACGGCAATACGGAGAATCAAACCGAACAAACCAATTCTGTCAAAGATAATAGTCCGGACGACACAACGTCGGACAGGCACCTGGAGCAGCAGAATGCCCGTCAAAGGCTTGTTGCCACTGCGAGGAGTCTAAAAAAGCAGAAGCAAAGGCTCAAGGCTGTGCAGGACACACTCCAAATCAGATTGAGTAAAGTATGCAACACACCAGCGAAGTACGGCGACAATCGCCCCACCAAGAGCTACCCAAAGCGGAAGTTGCTACCTGAATTCGATGAGGAGGCCTCAGACCCCTCACAACCAAAATCAAAACGGCCACCTGGCCGGATAGACGACCTCACGGCCAA
Organism: Triticum aestivum; assembly: GCF_018294505.1. Lineage (NCBI taxonomy): Eukaryota > Viridiplantae > Streptophyta > Magnoliopsida > Poales > Poaceae > Triticum > Triticum aestivum. Next base: position 361,488,537 of record NC_057806.1, on the reverse strand, counting down.
CATCAAGCGGCAAATAACGCCACTCACAATCCAATACACGATCCATGCGAGGGCTCGCACCAAAAGGACGGCGCAACCAGATCCATCTACGGACCACGCAAGCGCGCCCCAGCTTACAATGTACCACAACAAACATCCGAAGAACGCGGCACACCCAGATACAAGGGTGCAGCACACCCCCTATGTTTCATCGATGAGGTGATGGACCTTGAATTTCTAGAGGGATTCAAACCCGTAAACATAGAGGCATACGACAGAACAACAGACCCTGGGGTCTGGATTGAGGATTATATCCTCCCTATCCATATGGCTCGAGGAGATGACCTCCAGGCCATCAAGTACTTACCCCTCAAGCTCAAAGGGCCAGCCCGCCACTGGCTTAAAGGCCTCCCTGAAAACTCCATTGGAAGTTGGGAAGAGCTCGAAGACGCTTTTCGGGCAAATTTTCAAGGAACTTATGTCTGACCTCAGGACACAGATGATTTGAGCCATATAACTCAACAGCCCGGAGAGTCAGCCCGAAAACTTTGGAACATGTTCCTTACTAAAAAGAACCAAATTGTCGACTGTCTGGACACCGAAGCCTTGGCAGCATTTAAACATAACGTCCGTGATGAATGGCTCGCTAGACACCGCGGCCAAGAAAAGCCGAGAACGATGGCAGCATTAACAAGCCTCATGACCTGCTTTTGCGCGGGTGAGGACAGCTGGCTAGCTAGATGCAGCACCGGTGACCCCAGTACATCCGAAGTTAGAGATGGAAACGGGAAATCACGGCGCAACAGCAATAACAGACACTGGGGAACAAAAGAAATTTCCACCATAAGTCAAAACAGTAAACGTGTTACACATGATCAATGGAAGAAACAAAACGACACTCCTAGAAAAATACGCCCGAAGGCCTATCACCGCGGAGTCCTGCCACTGGTCGTCTCAACCGATCACTTCCGACCATCATGATTACTCAGCAAGTATCCGGCGTGCAGGATGGGCTGCCCTGGTATTAGACCCAATAATTGACGGATACCGCTTCGCACGAGTCCTGATGGACAGTGGCAGCGGTCTAAATCTGATATACCAGGATACAATCCGCGAAATGGGGATAGACCCAACAAAAATTCGCCATAGCAATATTACCTTTAAAGGAGTAATGCCAAGCCCAGGGGCTCGTTGCACGGGCTCCCTGCTACTAAAAGTTATATTCGGCCTCCCCGATAACTTCCGTAGCGAACATCTAACCTTCCACAGCGCTCCGTTCCAAAGTGGCTGTCAAGCACTACTCGGACGCGAAGCTTTCGCTCGCTTTAATGCAATAACACACTACGCTTCCCTCACACTCAAGATGCCCGGTCCACGTGGCATCATTACAGTGAATGAAAGTATTAAGTGATCTCTACGCGCCGAAGAGCGTGCGGCTGCCCTGGCAGCCGCACACTAAAAATTGCCTCACCAGCTAAAACATTTAGCAGGTCGTCACGACCTCGGACACGGCTAGACGAGTCCGGTGCAGCCATATGCAATTTATACCGGATCAATGATCACACCCCTATTACAAATACAAGGGGCTCCACGTGCGCAGACAAGTGGCGATTCTTACTTACCTAGAATTATAAATGATTTCTTTAAAAAACTATCTTTTTGCATGACAGCTTTTTTCACCTCAGCTCCTCTCTTTTACAGATGATCATCGTGCTACACCCATCCAGGATACGGCACAACGGAGACACAGGCGCAGACGTGCAGCAGGGACCCGCTCCAAGGATTCTTTTTAGATTAAGACCCTGCGTAAACCTTTTTTACTGTCTCTTGTTGATACATATCCACCGACTTCTCAGCAAAATTGAGAAGGATGCTGGCGTCCTGGCATGTGGCCACGTCAGAATAATGCACGTAACTGGACACAAGGGGCTTCTTACAAGCGGCACTATTTCGGCCCGGTTTATACCATAAAGACCGAATACCTTAGGGAGTGTTCGATGTCGCGAGTTCGGCCTTATATGCATCAGCTCCGAATCATTGTCTTTGGTCAAATGTTGGGTTTTCCCGGATCCTGTGTTTTGGTGCCTTATGTTCCGCTTTACCGGCTAAGGTAGCACCAGGAGAACTACTGCGATTGTCCCCTGGTTCATCCAGACAAGCGCCTCAGTAGAGAAAGCCGAAAACCGACTGTCATGATATAGCGTGAGACTGGTCAACCACTCGATGACCTATTTGAATGTTAGAATTCCTCCGCCTTAACGAAGGGCCGTTTTCCGGCCAGGCATATACGCACCCCGCGATCGGGAGAGTGCGGAGCCACCAGGGGCTATCTAGTAGCCCCACTGTCAAACTCCTATGGCTAAGTGAAAGTGTTCAAGCATTATAGTCCGGTTGCCTCGCTCGTTGTGCTATCACCTCCTTATCAGGACGAAGACGTTGGGTTAAGTGTGAACACGTGTTTTTTTGCGAGCACCTCCGCATTATATGCATGGGGGTTGAAGCCAACGGCTGCAATCTTTCAGGTTATACACATGTATACATAAACAGCCGCACATGAGGCATCATACTACTTTCAGGCAAAAGTATAAACACAGCCTTATAAAAACTTCATAAAAGCATTATGTTTACAATGAGAATACATATCACTCAAACATAATATTTTTTGAGCACTGGGCCTCTATCAAACGAGCACCCTCGAGAACTTCCTCGAAATAGTGTTCGGCAGCCACACGGCCTATAGCCGAACCCTGCGCCACAACAGTGGTAGCGTCCATCTCCGCCCAGTATGCTTTACCATGGGCAAGGGCCATCCGCGAGCCTTCTATGCACGCCGACCTCTTCATCGCATTAATGCGCGACACCGCATCAAGAAACTGCTGCACTAAGCTGAAATAGCTATTCGGCTTAGTCCCTTTCGGCCATAGCTGACCCACAGCAGACCTCATGGCAATTCCGGACAACCTATTCAGTTCGGCCCATTCGGCTAGCTGGTCAGTCAATGAAAGCGGATGCTCTGGAACGTGGAATTGCGTCCAGAACAGCTTGTCCACTTCATGATCTGTCTGACCTTGGAAGTACTTGGATGCATCGGCAGCGCTCGCCGCCAAATCCATATACGCATCTGCCGAGCTCCACAACCGATCCAGAGGGGCATACCGTGGATCTCTGAACTTCCTCCGTAACATGAAGGGTTTTCCAGCCACAATATCCCCGGCTTCCCGCAGCTCCTCCTTCTTCGCTCTCATAGCAGAACGGGTGTCTTTGTCTGCCGTCGCGGCCTTCTCAAGGTCCGTTGCCTTTGCTTGGTTTTCTTTCTCAAGAACCCGGCAACGGTCGGCAGTGTCTTTCAATTCTACGGCCATCTTGGCCATCTTCTCCTGGCTCTTGCAATGTGCGGCCTTCTCGGCTTTCAACTCTCCGGCCGCCTTCAAAGCAGCCGCATTACTACTCCTCGCTTGTTCCTTGGCTCGGGCAAGTTCCGCCCGCAAGGCTTCCACGGTGGCAGCTCCATCTGCAGTCACAACATATTAAAGATACTGGCATTATGCTGCTCTTACTATGTGGCATTCATCGGATAATAACACTTACCCTGTGCCTCGTCAAGCCTCTTGTTAACAAGCTCGATGTCGGCGTCTGCCGCATCCAGTTGCCGTTTCAATTGGGCAAACTCCTTAGTCCGGCTAGCCACCGGAGCTTCCACCACCTGCACATAGAGGCAGTTTGGTTATTGCCTAGGAATATGATCCTCTGTTCCCCGCCGTTCTTGACGACAACCAGAGTCTCAGGGGCTACTATCTACATAGGGCACACCTAACATGTGCAGCACTATCACATATTATCTCACATACCTCAAAGCCCGTCAATAGACTCATAAAGGCTTCATGTAATCCGCTTTCAGCAGACAAGATTCTCTCCATCACCGTACCCATCAACATACGGTGCTCTTCTGAGATGGCCGCTCGCCCCACCAACTCCCTCAGAATGTCCGACCGCACACCAGGCGGTGCCGGACTCTCTCGTATGCTCTCTTTGGGAGCCGGACACTGGGGACTTCTAGGGTCTATGGGACTATCTTCTGGCCTCACCGGATCCGGAGAGGCCCTCCGCGACGACACTTCGGGGTCGCCCGCTTCTGGAGCGGTGGAGTCCGGGGGAGGCGTTTCGCTTTCCATCATCTCCGAAAGAAGATCACCCGAAGACGAACTCATTTAAGAGGGGCTGAGGCCCGCACTGCAAGATATATGCGGTGGTTATTTTCTCAGAGGAAAAAGATAGCATACCCTTACTACTAAAATATTTTGGATCACTTACGACTCTTTGGAGGGATGATCCCCCCGCGGACTCTGCGCGGCAAAAACACCCCCCAAGGCAGGACCCTTAGTGGGAGACCTCTTCTCCCATTTGGAGGCTTCGGCTTTCCGGATCCTCCGAAGCAGTCCTTTTCCTCCCCCGATCATCCTCCTTCGAGGTGACGCTCGTTCCCTCGGTTGAAGCGAATAGCGATGGGGGCCCGTGTCCGCCCATATTATCTCCCTCGGTATCTTCCTTCAGGGGCTCCAGACAAGGTGTGACTCGAGCATCTTCTCCAATACCGGATTTTCCAAACCCTCAGGGAGGGGATCCAAGCACCGGATCATCTTCGCCTTTGTTAGCCAGTCCTGGTCAAAAAGCGGACTCTCAGAAATAACTTCGAATAAAAGACAGCGTGTTCGGCGAGGGGATTTCTTACTTGTTCGGCGGCGCGGTTACTGCTCAGGCCCGCGTCCTCGGTAATATCCGGACATTCCACTTGGGGTCCGAAGAATGACTTGTACATCTCCTCGTGCGTCAGGCCGAGGAAACTTTGAATGGCATGTGGCCCCTCTCGGTTGAACTCCCACAAACGCAGAGGCCGGCGTTTGCAAGGCTGGACTTGGCGAACCAGCATAACTTGTATTACCGCAACCAAATTGAAATCTCCCCCGAAGAGATCTCGGATGCGGCTTTGCAGTATAGGCACGTCCCTGGCTGGACCCTAGCTTAGACCCCTGCTAATCCATGACATCAGTTGTGGTGGGGGGCCCGAGCGGAAAGCGGGGGCAGCCGCCCACTTGGTACTTCTGGGAGCCATGACGTAAAACCACTCCCATTGCCATAATTCGGGCACCTCTGGAAAGGAACCTCTCTGCCATGGAGCTCCTGCCATCTTGCCTATTGATGAACCTCCGCACGCTGCTTGTTGCCCCTCGACCATCTTTGGCTTTACTTCAAAAGTCTTGAGCCACAGGCCAAAGTGAGGGGCAACACGGAGAAAGGCCTCACACACGACAATAAATGTCGTGATGTGGAGAAAGGAGTCCGGGGCTAGATCGTGGAAATCTAACCCGTAATAGAACATCAAGCCCCTGACGAAAGGATCCAGAGTGAGGCCTAGACCTCGAAGGAAGTGGGAGACGAACACAACATTCTCATTGGGTTCAGGAGTAGGGACGACCTGCCCTCGAGCAGGCAGCCGATGTGAAACCTCGGCGGTCAGATATCTGGCCTCCCTCAACTTCTTAATGTCCTCTTCCGTAATGGAAGAGGGCGTCCACCGGCCTTGAAGGCTGGATCCCGACATGGTTGAAGGTCCGGAGCACCTAACCTGAGCTTTGGGTGTTAGAACTCAAGGCGGGGGAAGGGTTTGGTTGAGCACGGGAGGGAAAAAGCGAAAACCTTGTCCCCTTATAAAAAGGGTGAATATCAAGCGTCCTCTCCGTAGCCGTTTGGGACTTTCCTATAATCTAGGAGTCCTAGACACGGTTGGTTACCCACGACCGCATTAATGAGAATCACGTAATTAGGGGAACACGATCTCCGCTTCGGCAAGACGTGTCAAGAAACCGCCTCGCGTTATGTGTGGAGCGGGTTAAGAGAAACGGTTTGAATAATCACCGGGCCATGACATGATGTCATGTTACCAAAACAAGCTAGCGGATTAGATCTGCGGAGACATTATTCTCTCTACGGTGAAATGTGGAACTTATTTTGCAGGGTCGGACACTATCCTCGTATTCAAATTCTTCTGTGATGTATTCGGAGAAGGAACCCGCCTTGCAATGCCGAAGACAACTACGCGCTGGATTCATCGTCATTGAAGCCTGGTTCAGGGGCTACTGAGGGAGTCCTGGATTAGGGGGTCTCCGAACAGCCGGACTATCTCCATTGGCCGGACTGTTAGACTATGAAGATACAAGATTGAAGACTTCGCCTCGTGTCCAGATGGGACTCTACTTGGCGTGGAAGGCAAGCTAGGCATACGTATATGGATATCTCATCCTTTGTAACCGACCTTGTGTAACCCTAACCCTCTCCGATGTCTATATAAACCGAAGGGTTTTAGTCCGTAGGACAACAATCACAACGTACAATCCTACCATAGGCTAGCTTCTAGGGTTTAGCCTCTCCGATCTCATGGTAGATCTACTCTTGTAACACCCATATCATCAATATCAATCAAGCAGGATGTAGGGTTTTACCTCCATCAAGAGGGCCCGAACCTGGGTAAAACTTCGTGTCCCTTGCCTCCTGTTACCAACCAGCCTAGACGCACAGTACGGGACCCTCTACCCGAGATCCGCCGGTTTTGACACCGACAAGTTGTATTCCAGCCTCACTGTTGCCAGGCGTGTTGTCCAGGGTGTAATGAAGCATAAGAAGTTCAAAGCTACTCCTTCATTTGTGAGGCATACTGTTCTTGTCAAGCTTACGTAGGAAGATGACGTGGCATGCCTCCACAAACAAGTTTATCAGTGGCAAGGCCACAAGGTTGTCTTCATGAAGGTTCACAGGATTGAGCTGCTGCGGGACGTCCTCGATGATGTTCATGGCAAGGTCCGTCTTGTGTCCAGCCCAAATTAGATCGAGGCATGAAATAGTTGCCCCAGCTAGTGTTTAATAGTAGTTTGGATTGTGTATAATTATCCGAACCTTGCATGTTATCGATCCCTCTGGGGCTAGTACTCTGTTTGAATCCGTCTATGGGAACTGCTGCTACTTTATTGTGCCCGTGAATCATGTGATAACCATCGTAATTGTTGCCGAGACAGATGCGTCCTCACTAGTTTTTTCATGAATATGGCATGGTAAGACATAAGTTGTCATGGTTTATCATACGAGCAGTGTGTGTTTTGATGAAATAGAGCACTTGTTCGAGAACCGTGCACCGACGTATACATAAGTACTTGTAAACACTGTTGGTGCTACCCCACTTGTAAGCAGTTGTGCAAAACACGGCACATTGGCTTAGCTCGCTTCAACACTAGGCTATCGACCAGCTAACAATCAACAATCTGCTGTCTCACATATAAGCAACTATGTATCTTGTTACAGTGGTTCATGCAGTTAATTGAGGCCACAATGTAATAAATTCCAAACGTTCACACGCTAGTCCAGCGCTCATGTGGAACACTCACATTAAACTCGTCTTCATAAAAAACTTGAAAAGCATAAGTTAAGCAATTTTATACATCTCAATGATTCATAGAACATAACAAACATATAATAGTTCACAGCAAAAGACAAAGTTGTGAGAAGGTTTACAAATCAGGAAAAAACAAGCAAGGCTTCTCTGAGCAAAGGGCCTCCCGGCAGGCTTAAATTTCCTGGAGTTCACTCTGGTTTTTTCTTGTTGCCACCATCCAGGGTTAGGTTCTCTCATTCCAGAATAACCAATTATAATTGTGGTCTCGGCTGGAATGCTGAACTGAACCATGTAGTGTACTGACTAGCTGAAATGCTTGTGCATTCCACTAAATTTAAGCACCGCTATTTGCAGAAATACGCAGGACACAATGCCTCTTGTCCGCGCACCTGTCCAAAGAACCGCCATGCAGCCGTGCCAGCTAGTCCTTGGTCCATGGATGAACTAGTAGAAAGTGCATTTCGTACTAGGATTCAGTTGTTTTTGCTCATCCCTGCACTGCAATTAGGAAGTAAAATGTACGAATCAACTTCTTTTAGATTGCGTTGGTTATTCTACCTTAGTTACTACCAATGTAGGGATACCTTGAAGACGGGAGGTTAGACGATGGCAACGAGGGATAGCCATCTCATTTTGCGCAGTTGTACTAAAACTAAGGTGTGTGCTTTTGATTGCGCGGATAGAAACGATACGGAGACAGACATCCCGAAACAATATGGAGACAGACATAACTGTTTGCGCAAATACGAAATACGGTTATTTAAACAGTGACAGATATTACTACTTTCCCATGTTTCCTCTTAGAACCAAGTCCTAGATTCATGCTACAGGTTTTCCACTTTCTTCCCTGTTTGAACCAACGCTTTGAGTCGACTATATGAACTAGCTTTACTTCTAATAATAGTAGAAGTCTAGGTGGTTTTGGAACAGCGGACGGAAGTAGAAAAGGTTCCACACGAAGGGAGCTGGGGCAGTAGAGCAAGGCAGGTTTCGAAGGAATATATACATGAGGGTCGTCGGCCTGTGGCAAAGACGGCGTCGGGAGGTCGCATCTTGGCCACAATACCGCAGGGAGGAAGAAGGGGTCAGAGGCCCTCCCGAGCTAGCGCTCTCTCAGAGAGAACGACACGGCCACCGATCGGGACGCGCGGGCAGCCGTTGGTCTCCTCCCTCGCCGTTGACGACAGCGTGAACGATGCACCTACACCCCTGCCCCGGTCGAGGTTGTCCGGCAGGATTTGTGACCAACCGTGAGCTGAGAGAGAGTGTGGCCACCTATGCGTTGCTTAGATCTGGAGAGCATGAGAGAGTGAACGAGAGGAACCCTAGTAAAGCAAGCGCTAAGGCTCCTGCTTTTATATATAGTGGAGTGATTTTGTTGTACCAGCTTCAAAAAAATGCGCTCCTACATGTACCCGCGAGTGGGTGTGAGAGAACTAGTGCGTGCGTGCACCGCTTCTCTTCATGAGAGTACAATATACTATGCCCAAAGAACGTTCGCCGCAAGAGTAATAGTATAAGTGTGTGACGTGTGAGCTAAAATAAAATGTGCGCGTCGTCTTTTGTGTTTTAGAAGTTCTGAGGGTAGGGTGTGAAGAGCACATATGTGCGTGACGTCTACCTGCAGATAGACGGTGGGTGCGACGTGCGAGTCTGCGAGAGGACTCGGGAGAGTCGTGACTCGTGAGGGTGCGTGTGCATGAGAGAGAGAGGGGGCCACGTATCAATGCAATGCATGTGTCCGTAAATCATTATCCGACAAACGTTCGCCACAAGCCTTTTCCTGACGAACGCCGTAAGAACCGTTAGATCAGCATCCGACAGTGTCAGTTTTACCATGTCATTTAACAGAACAACCACTCCTCCTACACACAAATCTTCCACGTGAGTGTTAGCAACTGCCGCATGCTCAGTCCGTTCCAAAATGCAATGCATATAGTTTTATTGAAAATTCGAACCTCGCAAACTTTTACCAAGTTTTCGTGTACCAAATTGCACATGTAGAATACCATGTATATATCATTTCATTCATCTTCGAGAGGTAACTATAAAGATGGGTGAAGAGTCTACAAAGAAAGACCATCGTATCACCCGCAGCAATGTCAAGCATCCTTTAGTGTCGAGGAATATCATAGGAACTCTATATGATATGATTTTTATAGGATTTTTCCTTTAGAGCCAATTGGTTCATAGGAATAGATTCATATACTCCACATTTCAAAGGAAATAAACATGATATCATTTCTATAGCTTTAGAGCCACTTGGTTCATATGAATGGATTCCTATACTCCCTTAATTTCAAAGGAAAATAAACATTAGCGTATATTCAATAGAAAAGTTCCTATGATATGAACCAAGTTACATCTCTTTTCTAATCCCTCCTCATAGGAATTGAGATACATGTCATCTCTAGATTCAATAGAAAAGTTACTATGATGTGAACCAAATGACATCTTTTTTCCAATCCCTATTCATAGTAATTGAGATGCTCCATGTCATCTCTTTCCCTACAACTTCCATGTATACATCTTATATTCCTAAATAGATAGTACAACCCACTAGTAGCTTTTTTCCAAAACATGCAACTATGGCACAAGAGCTATATAGTGTGCCAATAACTTTGAAAGATGGTCGCTAGATGAAGCTAACCCGACAGTGCAGAGATAGACAAATCCAAGCAGTACTGGCCGTTGGATATCATCAACATTCCACCAGGTCTGCCACATGTACAATTGAGAAGACTCCATGGTTGAACTTAAGCATAATGCACAAACCTCAAAACACAAGCACTTCTCCTTTATTCTAGAATCTTCTGTATCATAATTAATTATTTTTTTCTAAATGAATTGCCATTATTTGTTTTTTACTTTATGATTTACAATGCACAACCCCATGAATCTTAACATTTTTATAAAACTAATTGATTTTGAATGAGATGAACTATAATAACTAAACGAACATCTACATCATGCATATATGACTCAAAGCTTTACATGCTATAGTGTGTATTTATTCATAATTTGGTTTCGAAATCTCATGCATTCAATACATGTGTACCTTACTAGTTTTGAGTAGAGTAGCAAATTTCACGCGGCCCGGGGTATATCAAAATGCAGGGCCCATGCATCATTGCCTTTCGGTCAAACCTACGTCCACAATTTTTTGTACGTACTATATCTCCACTTGTCCCCGAACCCAAAATGCTGCCTCGTTCCCGTAAAACCAAGCGGCCCACACATATTTAAGGCGTTGACTCGAACCCGTTTACTACAACGTGGCCCCGCACGCTGTAGTACTCCTACAAACCCTACCGCCGCACTCATCATTGGTTTTCTTCAAGAGGACAAGGGAGAAGCCGATTTGTAGTGGAGGCGCTTTCAAAAAAAGGATTTGTAGTGGAGACCCCTACCCTAGGGTGCCCTAGGTAGCTGCCGCATGCATCATTGTTTTCTCTTTTCTTTATGCTCTTGCGCCCTAGAGTGAAATCATGGTTGCTTCGTCTGTCTAGCTTTATGTGGGAAAGGTGGGGCTTTGTGATTTGACCCCTCATAGCTCATTTTCTACTACTGCGGCGCTATGACCGGGGTGCCTCCCATTCCAACCGCTGCTCCGAATTGTAATTTGGTGCATCGCACGTGGAACAAGACGGTGGATGAGCCACATGTCAGCCAAAGGGGTCCTGTTAAGTGTTTCGCCATTTCGTGTGCGGACTGGCCCTGCTTGAGTTGCTACACCAACACGACAGGAGCAGCCTACCACTTGGTTTTGCTCCTTGGTGAATCCCGACTATATTGATCTAAAAAGATGCATGCTGAACTACCCTCTCTGTCTCAGTTTTTTGATTTTTAGGCGTCTCGGTTTATAGGGCCTGCACGTAGTTCTAGGTCATCCATTTGACTAACTAAATATGAGTTACTATGTCATAAAAAGTATATCATTGGATTCTTAAGCGGATGTAGTTGTATTTAAAAGTCGAGGGTGGTGCTTTTCCTGCGCGGTAGGCGGGGCAGTTCCGCCTAGTCGGTTCGACAGAGACGCGAGAAGACGAGGGAGTAGGCTGCTGCAAGCGTAGGGCTGTGTGATTTGACAGTGAGTTACTGCTGGACAAGTGGGGCCCCATGATTTGATTTGCCATTATCATTTTAACTGCGGCGCTACGACCGGCGTGAGTCTCCCGATTCCTGACCACCTCCACACAGGTGCCTCTCCTAATGCTCCACCATGTAGTAGAGGCTGGTTCTTGCATGAGAGCCCACTTCTCCACTTTTTCCTTGCCTCTCTTTCCTCCACATATGCAAAAATGCCATGTAAAGCACACTATTGTACTTACTTTTACTTGCGCCTACAGGTGCTTAAGCTTGCCACATAGGCATAAAGTCTGATGTGGAAAGTTAATCAAGAAGAGAGAGACTAGTTTGGTGACCCAAGGAAGAAACGGTGCTAAGCGCGTGTACCTAGGTGAAAAGACAATTTTGAGTCTATAGCCAATTAAATGAAGCAAACTTAGCAACACCATTTCATTGGAAGAGGTCACTCCTTGGCAAATGCAATAAATACTAGTACTCCCTGTGTCCCATAATATAAGAACGTTTTTGGCACTAGTGTAGTGCCAAAAACGTTCTTATATTATGGGACGAAGGGAGTACGAATAAAGAGATAGAGAGGAGTAAAAAAATACACTTATAGCCAACCTTATAGCCAACCTTGTTGTAGTATGAGTGACTAAGTGATGACTATGTATGACATGCCAACATCAGATAGCGTAACGCACCATGTTAAATCTCCAAGGGCACGACCGCGCGAGCGACGCGACGGTCGTGGTAGGCGCGACCATGATACGGGCTGCTGGCAGCTATTGGATCTGAGATCAAATGGTCGCATGCTAAGTTGTTGAAAATTTGCAGAATAACCCTCCAGGATAGGATATTCACCCATAGGTCTAGAATCACGCCATGCAACCGTTTGATCTCAGATCCAAGGGCTCTCGGAAGCCCGTATCATGGGAGAATGGAAAGCCACTACCCTGTGTTCGCACGCTGACAGTTCGCTCCTACTCGTCCCCGCACGTCCTTCAATACTACGGCGGTTCACTCCTAGTCGTCCCGTCCTTTCACATTACAGCAGTTCCACTAATCCTAACCCTCCTCCCAAATCCATGGTGTCCCAAATCTCCACGATCGGCGGTGAGTACAAGGTTAGAACCATCACCAGCGATGAGTTCGACGTCATCTACACCCGTTCTTCCGCGATGGTGAAAGGATGCCTTTCTCGCTTCAGACGCATGTTCGAAAACTCAGATGATGAGTGGGTCGCTGGGCTAGATGTTGAGTACACCACAGTCCTGGGATGAGAGATGGATCTAAAGGACGAAGAGAGGAAGAAGCCCGTCGTGATCCAGGTTTGCGTACATAACATTTGCTTGGTCTACCACATATGCCATGCCGACGTTGAGTGCCAGGATTTTAAGAACTTCCTCAAGGACAAAACAGTGAAATTCGTTACTGTAGACTTTAAGAATAACAAAGAAGTCCTGGGTCGGATAGGCCTCGTTGTAGGCAACCCCTTCGACCTCCAAAAGAATCGGCTGGTGCCCTCTCGTCAGCCTTCAATGCTGACCCTGGCAGGAGCCATGGTTCATCCTTCGTACCGTAAACTGGAGAAACCTCATTACATGTTTCATCGTCATGCATGGCAGCAGAATGTACTAGATATAGACCACATCCACTACGCTGCAATGGATGGCTACCTTTGTTTCAATATCAACAAGGGTTGGATGAAGAGCAACTGCCAAGTGTGCGGTTCAAGCAAAGAAGTATCGGCCAAGAGGAAGAGGGACAAGGACGAAGTCGAGGACGTGGACGAGGACTCCGAGTAAGGTGGCAGTGTCATTGCTCATGGTGGTTCTAAACTTCTAATGCAGTGTCTACCGGATTAGTGGCATAGTTTAATTTCAGGTGTGCTTAGTTTAATTTGAGGGGCGTGTTGTGTTGAGCCCCCAGTAGAACTATGTTATGTTTCTTATCGTTACTTTAACTCTTCAGTATGTACATACTACTAGTATTTCTTTAATAGAATTTAGCACCCCAATTAAGCACGTACTAGCTTTTTTAATAGTACTAAATGCATAATTTGGCGACGAGCGCTCTCTATATGTACCGCCTTTTTTTTAATTTCAATTTTTGCTCCATGGCGCAATCCATCGATAGTACTACTATACAAAAGTATACATTTTTTAAAATGCTAGAGTACTGTTCATCACATATATAGCCAGTTAAATTCTCAACCTAGAACAACGTGCATGCCATGTAGTAAACCGATACGGAGGAAGTATAGTAAAAATGCGGTGATTTTACCGAGCGATCGGCGGGGGAGCATGGCCTATCATGCGGTCCCACGTGTCATGATGTACCAAGGCGATGCGCGTGTCCCTCTTGAGGCAGAAGCAATACTATGTGGTTTGAGATGATGGCGAACAGAAGTGTGAAATAATGGTTGCTTCGTCCGTCTAGGAAGGTTCGGCATTGTGATTTGACGTCTCATTGCTCATTACTACTACTGGGCCGGTACGAGTGGGGTGCGTCCCCCTGCTGTTCTGCACTATTATTTGGTGCTTGACACGTCAACCCGGTTGCTATATGTCCCACATGTTGGCGACAGGAAGTACAGAATTCATGAAAGGGAGCATCGATAGAGGAGTATACTACAGAATTCATGAAAGGGTGCGACTTAGTTTTGGAAAAACCTGTTTTACGGAGTACGTACCCACTAGGGTTTATAGGGCTCATCTAAAAAACATTCTTTTTTCCGTTTGATAAGTCTCAATTCTACTATACTAGTAGTAGTGCCATTACATGTTGTATTTCGAGGTGCGTTAGATCACCCGACACAAGCAGTGTCAAGAGGAAACTAACCAATGCATGTACAAGTTCATGGAAATTTAGTGGTCATTCATGCATTCGTTCTAATTAATGCTTGGTAAACATAACTTCTTGAGAAAAACGAGCGTACTAATTACTTGTGCAAACTACGAAATTAATTCGACCACTCACCGTCTACCTTGGTTGGAGAGATTTTGAAATTGAGCCACAAACTGGAAAGGAGGGAGTAGTAACTTTTGTCTCGATTACTATTTATGGCCTTGTATAGATGCAAAATGTATTTTTTTATAGTGGCCTTGTATAAGTAAATGGAGGGAGTACTAACCAAAGTATGTAGTAGGTACGAGGAGTAAACAGAGGGAGTAGTAAAATTTTCTCCTCGTCCTGCGAGCCACCGCGCACGTGGGCGAGGGAGCGGGCGTAAAGGCGTACAGTAGTAGTAGTAGTAGTAGTAGTAGTAGTAGTAGTAGTAGTAGTACTCGTAAGCAAGCTTCACCTCATCCTGCAAGCCACCGTGCCCGTGGGCAGGGGAGACGGCGTACTAAGAAAGCTTGTCCTCGTTCTACGAGTTGACAGGACACATCAAAAGTACTCCAGTGTATAGAGCCTTGCCTCTAAGGTAGGCACCATGTGGTTTGCCTCTTTTTTAATTTAACATAACGCGTCAAGTCACAATTTGTTTGTTCACCCGTGGTAGACGATCCTCCCTCCACCAAGTGGACAACCAATACACATTCCAAATTACCACGTGGGCTGCCTTTTTCGTACAGAAATGAGCTCCATCGTGTACCTGTGCCAAATTACCGCACGGGTGTGGTTGGGAAACAGACGGGAGTACGTGCGCCGTGCGTGCACCTCTTCTCTTCGTGCACGTCCCCCACCTACGTGGGTGTGTGAGAGAGAGATACAAACCTAGACATAATGCGTCGTCCATCCCCATGCCTCCGCCCAGGCCGACCACCAGTCACCACCACACCCCACTCCTCCTCACCTTATCTCTCATCTTTCTCCGTCCATTTTTATATACAAGGGGCCACTATCAAAATTACAATTTGCAGATATACAAGGCCACTAATACTAACCGATGCAATATTAATGGTGTTTGCCTCATGGTACTAGCAAAGGAGGACATTAATTATCCTTGCATGCATGTAGGAGTTTGTAAAAAAATGCATCTTGATGTTCCGTGCAATGCACGGGCATCTTGCTAGTCCATGAAAACAACATATGGCAAAATTCCACGGCGAACAAGGGATTTGAATCTGTTGGGAGGGGCTGTTTGGATCTTTCCCGGGGTAGCCAAAATGTTGGCGACCCTTTTGTCCACCGGTGCCTTTGCCACCGATGAACGAGGAATGGCTCGGGTGCTCATGCTATCATGCATCCTCCAGCGTGCACGTTGGAGACGAGCTCGCACGAGCTGTGTTTTTTTGTCCCACAACACCGCCCGAGCCACCCGCAGACCGACCAGCGACCCGCAAATTACGCCATCCAACCGTAGCCGCACACATTATGACAGAAACTCAACCAATCGGACGAAATTCACGCAAACACATAGACAAACTGATATTTCATATAAACAACGACGTAAATCATATAAAATACTGGATTTTCATACAAACATGACGGATTTCATTACATTCAAATGAACTACGAGGTGCTAGTTATGGACAACACATGTATATAATACCTGGCCTAAATGGTTGCCCGCCGATCGATTTGTGTTCCTCATGTCCGGCAGCACGATCACCGGACTGCCGGGAGCCCCGGAGGTATATGCTTTAGTGCAAAGGACGGCTCGCTTCCCCACTGCCCAACTGATATCATTGGCTAATGCCGAAGATGATGGTGGTCGGCACCGGTTCGAGTTCATCACCGGCCACTACTTCGCCATGGCCGGCATTGGCTCGAGTTCATCCTAACATTCCCCTCTTCCGTGGAGCCCATGCGGGGTCGACGAAGGTCCTCGCAACAAAAGGATCCGGCAAGACACCTGCTGTGTACACCGGCGTCGCCTTCACGGTGGCCTTCATGGGACCCAAGCGGCGGTGGCCTCCCGTGTTCTACTTCTCCTCGATGATGGCGGCAGACGCGGAGGCGCTGGCCACCGACTCGTCGCTCTCCGCGCACCCGGCTTCTGTCGCTACTTGCATGGCATGGCCGCCGGCATGGGAGTCTCGGCCACAGAAATGGGAGACGCGGTACGGGGCGGTGGCATGGACGGCAGCAACGACGCCCGTGCGCCGCTCCTTGTCGAGCTGGCCTGGAGCGGCGAGTTGCTGAACCACGCGCCGGCTCGGGGCGGCAACTGGCTCGGTCAGGCAAGGGGATGGAGGTGGATCAGCGAGCTGCATAGCTCGTATCTGGCGGGCTACCCAGCCGGCTTGGATGCGGAATAACTACTCTTCGTAAGCCATTGTTTGAGTGGACAAAATGGTGAAGGAGATAGGGGAGCGGCGGAGGTGTGCGATTCATGGCCGGCGTTTGGCCTTGTTTAAATAGGAGATTAAATAGATGGTGGACGGGAGGAGCTCGGCCGGTCTTTCTTTTAATGCCAGCCCGGTAATGAACGGGCGTGTATCCAGAATGGGTTTCTCGGCTTCCACACTGGCGGGTTTCATGGAGGCGTTTGAATGCGGCACGGAGGCGTGTTCAGCCGGGCGTGCCACGAGTGGTGCCCTCGACTCTGACCTAGGACACCGCGCCATTCTTCCACTGACGTGTGGGCTCTTTGGGTGCATGGCCTGCATGTCAGTGACCCAACGCAGGCAGCGCACAGCACAGGAACCTTTGGTTGGCCAGGGCGGTCAAAAGCGGGCATTTCAAAAACCGATGATTGTTCACTGAGTGTGACGCCATCTTTTTCATGTCGATAAGCCTACTATGTTGATAGCCCATTCAATACGTTGTGATTCATAAAGACCGCTGCAAACATCAATGTTCTGCTTATCACAGATAAGATTGATTAATACCCGTAACAATCCATGTCCTTAACAAAGGGTGCATGCACGTATAGGTTGAGCGTGTGTCTTGCGTCGTGTGTTGTGTGCATGCAGGCGTGCGAGTCTTGCGTGCGTGCAAGGGTACGTTTCAGTGGTGCATGCATGGGTGCGTACGTGCGTGTGTTCGTGAGTGCATGTGTACGTGTCAGTGTTGCACACCAGCATGCGTGCATGTGTACGTGTCAGTGTTGCACGCCTACATGCGTGCGTGTCTTGCGTGCGTGCAGGGTGAGGCTACACGTCAGTCGACTAACTTTTTCATCTCTGGTCATTAGATTTTCTAGCCGTTGGATACGAAATCAAGGGCCTCCAGTTTATCATCAAACTCCACCCCCTTGAGCCGCCAGCCACCACCGGCCGAACTGCCAGCCCCCGCCGCCCGCGGCCGGCCCGCCCTCCCCGAAACCACTCCCCACCGCCGGTCCGCCGCCGCAC